>NC_056746.1:1459019349-1459136849 GCF_019279795.1 Protopterus annectens | reverse complement strand
CCAGTAGTGTATATATTGAATCAGCAAATGCTTAAAACTGAGAATGCTGATTCATCAACCCTATTTCAGTGAACAACACCCGGAACAGCGAATTTTTTCTCAGGGAAAAAAAAATCGGTGGGCCGGTTTCGGGAGTTTGCCGTTTCCTCCACTGTGGTGCGATCTCAGAGTTGGTATATTTAAGTGGGGGGTGGGGGGTACAGCGCCCCACATCGAGGGGTGGGGGAGTGAAGCCCCCCACATTAAATACTGTTTTAGGGGGGGGTTGTTTTTGTTTTTGTTTTTGTTTTTTTTTTGTGGAACAGTGATTTTTTTTTCCCTGAGAAAAAAATCGCTGTTCTGAGTGTTCGGCATTTTCAGCATTCACTGAACTAGGGTTGATGAATAAGCATTTGCTTTTTTAAGTGTTTGTTTATTTAATATAGGCCCACCCAATATGCCCTTCTGTATTGCATGTGCGGATCGATTCCAGGTAGTTTGTACTGCAGTTCAGACCTTTGTGTTGTACATCTATAGGTAGCATACTGATTCTGCAGGGTATCTGTCAATCATTTGGCAATATGGGGACAAACGGTGCAGGGGATAGTGTGTACTGTAGGTGATTGTGTCTGTGCTGCTTCAGCTGCATGGTACTGCTGTTAGCAGAGATATTCAGACATGTGTACTGTTATACAGAGTGATGTTTTCTGTCCTCATGTACTGTTAGATGGACATTCTTGCTCATAGTGATGACTTGGGGGACAAGGGTGACTGCAGCTGTGTCTGGTATTGTGGGCAGACACCTACATATTCATGGTAAGTTATGCCATTCCGGAGGGGGAGCAGCAAACACTTGGTGCCGGGTTTGTGTATCCAGTTCAGCACCTTCGTACAGTGCTGGCAGAGGATCCCATACTTGTTCGCCCATCAACATGACAGTATGGCCTTATCTTGCTGTGGCAATGCCTCACAGCTGTACAGATTTGCACAGGTTAGCCAGAGGCAGGGGCCATGGGTCAGGACATTTACCCTATTATGATGTACAGGAAGATGTGTAGCCACCCATTTATGTGTTTGCAGCCAGGGATAGTGTGTGCACACAGCTTGGTGTCAGACTCTGCACATTCCATGCTGCCCATGCTCCCACACACCCCTCTGTTATTCTAACCTCTTCCATACATTATGCATACATTCTCCGATACTTTCCCTAAGGGTATCACCCCATCACAGTTGTGTGTTAGTGTTGGTCCACAGTTCATGCAGTGGGACATGGTGGACATGTTACTGTGGTTTGTCCACATGGCCTTGCATATGGCTTATGTGGAGTGTGTTATGTTGTTATTTGGGTGTCCATGACATAACATGCATTGGCAGTATGTGTGAGACACAGGCCTTTGGCAGATGCCTGTGGGGCATTAGGTGTTGTTGCAGGCCAGATAGGGCAGGCTGTTGCATTCTGTCAGTCCTACAGTCCCAGACCACCATACAGTATATTCTCCTGGGGTGACAGGGTAGGTGAGATAGGTGTTCATGCCAATACCTTCTATCAGTCTTGATCAGGTGGTATGCATGCTGGCAGGGTGCTACTTACAGCTAGAGACACACCTGCATGGGACACCTGCACTGCATGCTGCAGTCTTCTGCTATTGCCATATATAGGTAGGGTTTTACTGTACCCATTCCTTACAGCAGGGATATTACCAGAGAGGTGCCTGTGGGTGGTGTTTGCTTGGCTGGGTGCATGTGTGCTATGGACACTACTTGCATCTGACACACAGATATGCATGGGGCATTCCAGTTATGCTGGCATGTGCAGGTACATCAGCTGATTCCCAATACATCAGTCCTACCTCCTTTGTAATCTGCAGGTGTTCAGGCAGACATCACCAGTAGCCCCTACTACAGGTCCAATTACTGTGATGCATACCTTAATGTACAAATCCAAGGGTGTGTCCATTTCACAGTGACACAATATATACCGTATGTCTGGGGTACTTTCCCCTGTGTACTGCTTGTATATCTAGCCCAACAGCCATGCCATGTCAGTCTTTCAGATGTGACACATATTACCACCATATATTTACAATGGCTTACTGCTAGCATGTGTTATACTGGTGGGGATCGTCTTTGGTACTGCAGTCGTGAGGGCTTGTCTCTGTCATCAGCAGTAGTGGACAACAGCCACCAGGTCTTACCTCAACATGCATACATACTGACCACTCTCACATATTATGAAACACACACCTTCCTAACACACACAGACCTTCATATTGTGCAAATGCTACAACCTATCCTGCTACTTTGGCCACCTCTGGGCATCTGTGCTCCACTCGTATTATACCTACTCATACATGTTACTACATTTCTACACAGGATTGGGGGGGGCACACCTGAGTGTCACTACATGTCTACACTGGATTGTGGGAAGGGACTGACCTGTCTGTTTCCACATGTCTATATATGCGTGGGGGGGGGCACACCTGACTGTTTCCACATGTCTACATGAAAGTGGGGGGCACACCTGACTGTTACTACATTTCTACACAGGTTTGGGGGGACACACTTGACTGTTTCTACATTTCTACACATGCTTGGGGAGCATGCCTTACTGTTTCTACATTTCTACACATGCTTGGGGGGGGGGGCACCTGGCAATAACACACATTTGCTATGACTGTACTGGTATGTCAGGTACTCCATTTCATTCTGTAGTCTAATGTATCATACTGACAAGAGGCATATCAGTGTACTACAGGTCTTAGCTTTGGTTGCCCTACATATTAGTGTCTGACTTCCTACCCTTCAGAACTAACATCACACTGCCTGACCTGCTATAGTCTGTCTGTATAGGCCTGGGGGGAGTTTACCAATAGGCATCATTCAGAGGCCATAGCACAGGCTCTGTTTGGGTTTGTCTACACCTGTTCTGCTGGCTGAGACTGTTGTTGGGTATGTGAACCTCCCTGACTGGCATGTGTGAGTCATATGGACACACACATCACTCAGCACATTTCCTGCAGTGGGTTTTGTCACCCTGTGCAGTACTGGCTATTATAGTGACTCCAGTATGTGTTACAGATGTCATGGTGTCACTATGGGTGTCTATTATCTGCTGCCATAACATTCAGCCACCCAATTCCCTTGCATGCTCACATCCATACCATAGATACAGGTAACAACACATTCTACTTCATTTGGCAATTGGTAGGTTGATTGACTTACCTTGTGGGTGTGCCAGGATTGAGGATGGTGCTGGAGGGCTGCCTATGTTGGATGCACATAGTACACTCCCTATACATGGTTGGGCACAGGTAGTGTCATGTTTGGTATCCCTTTTATTGTATGTGCAAGTCAGAGAGAGGTGTCATTCTCTGGGTCCCTACTGTGTCAGTGTATGTGCTATGCATTGCCTCTTTGCCAAGGCCAGGGAATACTGGGCATGCCTCCATCTGCCTACTGGGGCAGGCTCAGGTTGTTTCTCCTCCAAGTCACTCTGTGTCTGTGCAGGCCTTGGCATTGGTGGGGGGCTGTGTGGCCCTGCCCCGTGCTGTTTCTGCTGCAGCTGTTTCCACAGGATCATATTGTGTAGCATGGCACATACCATAACAATTTGAATACATGTAGCTGGTGAGCACTGCAAGGTGCCACCAGATGTGTCCAGGCACCAGAACCGTGACTTGAGCATCCCAAACACACGCTCTGTTATAAGTCTGGTCTGTGCGTGTACTTAATTATGGCATTCTTGTTCAGGTGTGTGTGTATTTTTGATGGGTGTCATCAGCCACGGCTCCAGTGTGTAACCAGCATCCCCCACTACGTGACCACAGGGGATGTCTCCATTGGCAAATCTCTGGTACAGCTGCATCAGATGCCAGATGTGGGAATTGTGATAGTTTCCAGGGAAGCCAGTACACACATTCATTATAATACCCTGAGCATTGCACATGACCTGGCAGTTGATGGAGGGGAAGCCCCTGCAATTTATGTAGATCCTACCCTGATCCCCAGATGGTGCTTTGATGTGTATGTGCGTGCAGTCTATAGCACACACTACCTCAGAGTATTCTGCTATTTGGTGGAAGAGATGCATATTGCTGACCAATCCCTCATGGGTGTTGAGGAAATATATGTGCTCACTGACATGTGCTGACATGGCATCCAGGAACTGGTGGAATACTCTGGATGCTGATGCCTAGCTCCCATGAAATTGCCCATGTGTACAAGACCATCCAAAAGACTGTACTTGTCTTGCGGAACTGGCAGGAACAGACACCAGTAAAACAGCACAAAACAGAGAAAATCCAGGTTAATCTTGAGCCTGACAATAGCAGGAAAGTAAAAAAGCAAGAATATAGTAGCACTTCAGGGCCTGGGGGAGAAGCAAGGGAAAACGCAATAGAAAACAAAACAAAACATCCGAGATTTCACTCCAGCCTCACTCAGACCAGTCAGTCTCCCTCTATATTATAAAAAAAAAACACAATAAACATCTCCCAAATCTCAAATACATCTCTGAAAACTTAAATTAGTATATTTCCTACAATGGTCACAAATCAAGGGCACAGATTTAGATAATATATTATATGCTACTATAAACTATTTACGTGACAACTCCAGGTAGTAGAAACGGATCAGTGAACATGTCCTAGTTTCTTATTTTGTTAACCATTCCAGACCAGCTCTGTCTCTTGTGAGTCAAGCAGAAATTTTTTTCCCTACCCTTCCACCCAGTTACTGTTGTGTTCTTAAACACCACTGTCTTTCTAGTTGCCTGCCCCTTATGTTAATTTGACCACATATCTCATTTCCTCTCTGCTTTTACTGGCTTGTGTGAGTAAGCACAAAGTTATAATTTTGTGAAATCACTCCCCTTCAACTATTTAAATTTATTGGCCATCCTACTGTATTCTATAGTACCAGAATGCAAAAGTGGCCACCCCCTTTTAGTCTATCTTGCTGTTTTAAAAATAGTGACTCTCCACTAAAACTTAACTTTTTAGACAGGTAAAACTTACGTTATCTACTTTCACATCTAATGCCTCTAGTGCACACTGCAGTGTTTAGGATAAACCATTTTTTTCATCTTACCTTTAAGCATCCCTGTGACTAGCACTTGCTCTAAAACCTGCTGGAAAGGACTAGGAAGCCTTAAACTGATACAAGCACTTGAGTCTCCTTGTTAATAAGGATAAATTAATAATAGGCACTAAACAGCTTATAATTGCAAAGTACCTTGCTAAGGTAAGGGAAAACAGCTCTTGTACTTTACAAAAAAAGTATCAAACCAGACATATCCAAGGGTCAGCTTCTGGTGATTCCTTCTGTCCACCTGGTGAATCTGAGCATACTGGGCAATGCAGCAATTGCCTCATGTACACAGACAACCCTCTCCTCCTACCACATAACAACACAACCTGCGAGAGATGCACTTACATAGCCGAACTGGAAGCAAAGCTCTCTCCACCGAAGATTGTGCTAGACAGTCAAGAGGAGAAGGTTAACACCTGAACTACACCTCAGGCAGCACATTGCCCTTCTAAACCCACACCACCAACACCCTCACATAGCAAATATAAACTCTCATATACGGAGGCCCTTAACAGTAACCTGCCCAAGCAACAAGGACCTCTGGAGCTGAAATGCAAACAAACACCAATCACAACCAAAGTGTCACATAGCTCACAACACCAGTGTGCCACCCAACAACAGCCCCTAAGGCAAGACAACATACCCAACACTTTAGTCATAGGTGACTCTATAGTCAGGCACACTGATGTCCCACTCACCAGACTGACCAAGGAGAAAATTACAGTCAGCTGCCTGTTGGGTGCCAGGATCCAAGCACATAACACATGCACTCAAGTCACTCCACAACAAATATGACTCTGTCATTGTCCATGTTAAAGTGCGTGACTTGAGACGTACCTCCCTGGACTACATGAAAAGAGACATGGAAGGTCTCTTGGATAATGTGTCCCAGGCAGGTATGACCCTAGCCCTGAGTAGCATCCTGCCTTCATCCAGAATAATGCCACAGTATAAGAACAAAATGATTGACTTCAACAATTGGTTAAGCTTCTGGTGTCATTCAAAGGGGATTCAGTATTTGTCTTTCTGAGATGACATGATCGACAGACGACGATGCTTTGCCAGAGATGTCCAGCACCTGTCTCCCCTGGAATTCAGGTTACTGGCTAAGGCTCTTGCCACCCCTATAGTGCCTTTTTTAGGCAAAGTTCAAAGGACAAAATCATCACCGTAACAGGTACCAGCATGCAAAATTGGAAAGTAATGCTACTCAATGCTCGAAGTCTAAACCTCAAAATGCACTCTCTCTTGAGGCACTCCTACAAATGGAGAACATCGATATCTGTGCAGTAACTGAGACCTGTTTCAAGGATCTAGAGAGCACCCCTGCAATACCAGGCTACAACTCTTACCACACTTTTCGGCCACCAAATCAGGAACAAAACACAAGTGGAGGAGTGTCCATATTCACCAAGGATATTCACACCACCAGGCTAGTTTCCCAATACAATGCATCTGGAATTCTCCAGGTGCAGCTAACACTAGGTAAGACTGCAATCCAAATTGTAGCTTGCTACAGATCCCCCACCATGCCTCAAGATTCTCACTACAACTTTCTAAACATACTGGAAAATATTAAGATACAACCAAACACCCTAATACTGGGTGATTTCAACTACCCTGCCATTAACTGGGAAAACTACTTGTGTACCAACACCTTTGCCTAATCGTTCTTGATATTCATAAATTCCAATGCCCTAGATCAATTAATCTATAGTCCCACCAGGGGCTCCAATATCCTAGACCTGGTCATTACCAACATGGGAAATTGATGCTCCACACCTATGGTCACCCCGTCATGGGAAGGTGTGACCATAAGCTAATCACCCTTGACATCCACATCCCTCCCCATCACACATTAAGGAAACGTCTGTAAAAAAAACTTCTCCAAAGCCAACTTCATACTACTCAAGTCAGAAGTGACAAACTTCTTGACACCCATGCAGATGGGTACTGAAAGTTTGACTGCTGAATCCTACACTAAGGCACTGTACAAGCACATCCACTCTTGCATGAATCGTGCCATCCCAAATAGAACTCTCCTCCAAAAAAAGGAAGCCAATCTGGTGGTCCCCTGCTACAAACAAACTTAACAACAAAAGGCAGAAATTGTTGCAGAAAAGAGGAAAATCCCAGGATGAAAAAAAAACTCCCTTACCAGCCTCAGTAAGAAGCTGAGATCCCTCATAAAATCCTCCAAAGCTAGTTACGAAAATGAAATTGTGAAAGATTCAAAGACAACCACAAGGCATTCTATAGGTATGTTAAGAATCTAAATGGCAATGCTCAGATCTGTTCTGAGCTACAACAGAATGGCATTAAATATACTGATCCCAAGTATATTACCAATATCCTGGCAGATCGATTTAGTGCCAATTTCACCCCCCTCTCACCCCCTAAAGGACCTATCTCAATACCGAAAGACAGCCAAATTCCAGTAATAATGGCTACACAGGTAAAAAATGCACTCTCCAAAGCTAAGAAGACAGCAACCATGGAACCAGATGACATCCTGGCCTGTGTACTACATGAACTACAAAATGAACCGGCACCTCAGCTAAGTGTCATGTTTAATCATAGCCTCACCTCAGGCTTTGTGCCCAATGAGTGGCGCACAGCTACAGTTATCCCACTCCACAAGGGGGGATCCACCTTGGATCCTGGGAACTACTGCCACATCAGTCTGATGAGCCTGATCTGCAAGGCCATGGAACATATTATCATGGAACTTATAAACAAAGACATTGGCAATCTTCAAGCACTGGACCCCTCCCAGTTTGGGTTCATGAAGGCTGATATTGTCTCCTGAACCTGATTGACTTCTTTGAATCAGTCTCCAGAGCTGTGAATGAAGGTGAGGTGGTCCACACAGCCTATCTGGACCTCATCAAGTCCTTCAACACCATCCCCCCACTCTGGAATCATAGATAAACTTACTAAGCTGGGCATTAATCCCTACGTCACTCGATGGGTTGCCAACTGGGTGACTGACAGAACCCACACTGTAAAAGTAGCTGACTCCAAATCCAGCTCCAGACAAGTGACAAGTGGAGTACCTCAGGTGCAGTCCTGGGACCACTCTTGTTTGGCATCTACTTCTCTGAAGTACAGGCCAACAATAAGGGACTCTGGCTAACAAAGTTCACAGATGACTGCAAACTGGGAGCCATTATTGAATCCCCAAATGATGTGGATATTCTATAAAATGGCCTTACAGAAACAGATGCTTGGTGCCAGAGCCATGGGCTCAAGCTCAATGCCAAGAAATATATAGTTATCCCCTTTGGGAAAAAACATGTACCCATGAATTACCACATAGGTGGCAGTATACTAAACACTGAAAGTGTGATAAGATACTTAGGGACACAGGTGGACAGCGGTCTCACCTTTGATAACCACATCACCACAAAAGTCAGGAAATCCTTCTATGTGGCACACTTCATCTCTAAGGGCTTTTCATCCAGAAAAAAAGGAGGTCATTGTCCCACTGTACTCATCCCTCATTAGACCCATTATAGAATACAACGCCCCATTTGGTATGTACCTCTCAAGACATCTGCAACAACTGGAAAGGCCACAGAAATACCTCACTAAAAGAATCACAGGCCTAAAGCAGATGCCCTATGCTGACCATCTAAAAAAACTCCAGCTATACTCTGTCACATATCATCTATTCAGAGGCAATCTCTGCTTAACATACAAGGCCATGTCAAACCCAGAGCTGTTGGACATGCTACACTCAAAGAAACCCCAATCCCTCAGAGCCACATGCTCCAGGGATCTAGACCTTGTCATCACAATGAACAAAACATGCTGGAGGGATAGGTTCTTGAACCAGAGACTCCCCAGACTCTGGAATAGACTGCTCATACATGTCAAGCAAAGCACCTCTTTTGCCCTCATCAAAAGGAACATTGACGATTGGATGGGAGATAGGAAATTCACCCCGAGGATCACGTCAGTTACCTTGCTAGACAGGGGTCCAGGGAAATAAATATTGTGGGAAGAAATAGCCAGGGACTTGTTATGGCTAGGCTTGTATAGGCTCTAAGACCAATAGCGTAGTACCAACCTATGAACCTATGAACCTATAATTGCATTTAAAGATTTTCCTTTTAAATTAATATGAAAGAGAGAACTATGAGATCATGCTTTATTAACTAGCAATATTTTAGAGTTTAAAGACTATGTACTTTGCTTCTATCTGACATTAGTCGCATGTATTCAGATAACTGTAGTAGTTAAATGCACAATAAATAAAAATTATACTATTTATAGTAAGATTACTAATTTATTTTTAAATTATAGTTAATCTTTTATTACTAGTTTTGAATAAAGAAATTACGACTATTTTTGTAGTGTTAAAATATATTTATGATAAACTTTTTTAATATGATGTTTAAGCAATTATGAACTGCATAAACATTTATACTAAACATAAAGATGGAAATGAAAAAGGTGTACCTGTATTAAATGATGATTTTTAAGTTGAAAACATTCTTTTAATTTTCTTACTTATTTTCTCTCTCCTTTCCCCTTCCCTTTTCCCTTTTATAGATTATAGAAAAGAGAACTTAATAGTAATATTGTAGTAGGAAATAAGAACACTAAATTATTTGGTTGTTTGTCTTTCAGCTTTTTCTGCTTCTGTTCAACCACTTTCCATTCATTTCTCTTGGGTGTACTATTAGTCCAGTCCATAACTTCAACTTGGTCAAGTATGTTGTTATTAAGTAAATATTTTTTTGCTGTGTCCAATGAGTCAAATATTTTGATACCCTCAGGAAGGAAGTCTATCTGGAAACAATAAGTGTGTTTTCAGTAGTTTTTTCTTCAGAGCTTTTAAGATGGGATAAAATTCTCTTCTTTTCGCTACCACATTTGAAGAATAGTCATTGTCAAATCTGATAAGTGATCCTTGGTGTTTTATTGGGGATTTTGACCATGCTGTTTTTAGGATTAATTCTTTATCCTGACTGGAAAACATCTTCATAATAACGGATATTGGCTTAGATTTTGCTGATATAGATGTTTCAGTAGTTGTTAGGGACCTGTGGGCTCATTCTATGCCATAGGAGAGTGATTGAGGTAGTTTAAGTATGGCTGGTATCCAGATTATAAGGAAATTAATGAGATTATCACCTTCTGTTTTTTTCTGGGAGCCTATATATACGAATATTATTCCTTCTGGACCTATTTTCCAAGTCATCCAGCTTGTCTATTAGATGGTTGTTTTGTTGTAGTAGAAATTCTGAGTGGTGTTCTTCTTCAGTTAGCCTTTTCTCCATATCATTTAGAGATTGTTCCATCTGTGAAATTTAAGTCTTATGCCGTAAAACAATTTCTTGTAATTGTTCAAGCTGTTGGGAACATTTGTCCTTGAAGGTATCTAGTTTATTTTCCATATTGTCTATTTTCAAGGATAAATCCTGTATATTTGTTAAAAGTGAATGTAATTCCTTTTTGAAAGAGGAATCTTGAGATGAAGTTTTATTATGGCTCATTCTGCTAAGCTGAGTGAAGATTTCTTGTCAAGATGAATATGACAGGAATTTTGAGGCTCTAATTTAAAAAAAAATAGTTAAATAGATTCCCTAGTTGTTTAGAAGTGGAATGATGATAAGTAAATCCAATAGAATTCATTTGTGATAAACAAAATTCCTGTCAGAAATATATTCCAGGTTAGATAGCTCTTGAAGAGTGCTGCTACCAGTTCGCCATCTTGGCCACACCACCAAGGATGTCCTTCTTGACATAACCTATATACATAGTTCTGTGGCATCCATGTTTGGTATGCATCTCTTTGATATCTGTTCTGTCATATGTTTGAAAATGACATGATGCAAATGTTTATCATGTCATTCGTTGTTCAGAGGTTTTACCTATGCCCAAAAGAATTATGCTCTGTATTACATGTCTTAATATAGGCATTTCTTTATCACTTGATGGTGGATGAATGTTCCATGAATGTTACTTACTGTGTGGCATGCAGGCAGACCACCAGAAACTGTGATTGGTGCTCTGTTACAGCACTTTCCATTTCAATTTCATCTGAGAATGGCCAGTATAATGATGTCTGAGATGTTTGCAAATTAACAATGTAAAACTTGAAATCATGAAATGTCATCCGATTTGTGTTGTCATTTCTCACTTATGTATGAGTGTCATTATATTACCATTTAACATTTACATGGATATGCAACACTTCTTTGTCTATTACATGTTTATAAGTGATAAACCCTTTCCTATGGGTGCCACTTACATTTCTTTGCAAAAAATGTGTATATTTGTGAAGTATATCATACTACAGTTATCAGCGCAATTTGTTCTTCTGTATGCATACTGAGGTGGGGAATACAGCTGTAATATCATGTTGCATACATACATTCCCTGTATATACATCTCTTATGTAATAACTGCAGTCTATGCATTCATCCCATAAAGTATCTTCTGCATACCTCTTAACTGTAGAGATTTTTGCAGAATGTCCAGATTTTTGCCTCATATTTTTGGTCTGTTGCTCAGAAAATTGTGTTTTTCTTTAAAATCATTTGCAAGTTATTCAGGGTTGTAGTCAGAAAATAATGGCAGACATTTGAGTTTCAGACTCCATAACCTTTAGAAAATTCATGCTAATTCAAAATGTGTTATTTTATCAACTTTGTAAGTGTTTAAGAGCAATGTTTAAAAAGTGTCCTATTTTTGGGCCTTTGTCCCCCCTTTATTTATGGCTTTGTCCAGATTTCTTGCTCTAAAAGATGTATGAATTCTTCTGTCCTTTCTGTTATCGCGACTTATCATTTTATTAACATGTTTATTACATTTTCAATTCCCTTTCACATCCTTTATTAGCATATCCATTTTTATTTATGTGCAGAACACCAGTATTGCAATTGACAATTTAATTATCTTTACAACAACATGGCGATTTATGTTAGGAATGTTTCTTTGACACTTCAGCATGTTTGCCTGTGGAATATGATTGCACTTTACCGGTTACCCCTTCCATATTAATTATTATGCAGTACAATCCACAGACATAGAAACAATCCTACAATGGAGTTAGGCCACGCTCAGGGGGAGAATGGCTCCATGTTGTAGGAGGAAGTAGTAGTCCACAAAAAACTCAAAAACTGACAGGCCAATAAAAAAAAACATAAAAATGATAGTGTGCACTAGAGGATAAGAATTTCCAAACAGAAGACATTCAAAAAGATTAAAAGAGAAATTAGAGGAAACAAAAATACTTGCACAAGAAAAACTATCAACAGCTTCAAATGCAAATTTGTGTTTGTCAATCCAACAGATCCATGAAAATATTCATATAGACCAAGAAAATCTTAGGTAATTTGGAAAAAGAACCAACTTAGGAAGTGCGAAAATATAAAGAAAAAACCTAGAGATTTTTGAAAGGTATAAAAAAGAAATATGGACATGGGTAAGAAAGAAAGATCTGATATGGTACAATATTTATGCAAAGGAGAAAGCCAAACTAATCAATACAAAAAAGAACAGCTCCAAAGATATTTGAAGAAATATACAGGCAAAGGCATTCAGATATGGACATTTTCACAATACAATAAAATAAGATCACAAATGGGGAACATGGAAGAGAAGATTAGTAAATTAGAAGTTAAACAAATAGAAGAAGAAGCTATGGAACACCTGTGAAGTGAAGGATTTAGTGTATAAAGTCTAACACAGGTTATATCACAGCATGACGGAACAACAGGTTCCCAAAGTAAGGAGAAACACATGAAATGGGAAACATACAAAGAAGAAATATGGACATGGGAAAGAAAAAGAGATTTAATATGGGCCAAGATTTATGCAGAGGTGAAAGCAAAACTAAGCAATAAAAAACAGTAACAAAGATATTTGAAGAGAAATACAAACAAAGGTATCTGAATATGGGAAATTTTACAATACAAAATATAAGAAAACAAGGAGGAAGCAGAGAAAAGAAGATTAGTAATGCAGAAGTTAAAAAAAATAGAAACTAAAGTTATGGCTTACTAAGTGAAGGATTTAATGCAGAGAATCTAACTCTGGTAATGTCACAGCATGATGGAACAATTATTCCCTAAATTAAGGAGAAACAGATGGAACAGGAAGCATCTGATCACTTGCCAGATGAAGGTACTCTGGAGTCTTCAGCAGAAAACCAGTAGAAAAGTTCAGCTGGAGTTACACGGCTAAGGAACGAGCAGGAAACAGTGGTGACTTTCTTTAACACAGTAAATGTTGTGGAGTGATAGGCTAGTGATGTCCCATATGAAAGAGCAATGGATGATGTAGGATGCAGCTGAAGAAAATATGTCACAATAAAATGATCTGGAACTTTCTGTAGAATGCCCGCAGGAAACTGAGAACAAAGAAAAAATGATCTAAGGGAAGAGTTGCTTGATTTAATACAGATGGATAGACATATTAAGATCAATGAAAGAAATAGATTGCAGAAAGTCAGTAAGACACCATATATTAGAAGTCTGATAAAACAAATGAACACAGTAATCAAGAATATTAACAGAAATTCATTTGCTGTAACAGAGGTAAATATGATATATTACTCTACAGTGAAATTAATAACAGATAAATTCTTTCCACAAAAATATAGGGTGATAAGGGAGATGAAGGGAAGAACTCAAATGCCATCATTGAAGTATCGAACAGAGAAAACTATTATGCAATTAAGACAAGAAGTATCACTGTTAGAAGAGTATAGAATAGGAAAAAGATCAAGAACAATACTTAAAAAGATAGATATGATAAAAGCAATATGCCATATTAGAACAGACCAGGATCTATAGTACACTATTGCAAATAGTAAACTAAAGGTATCTGCACAAGCAGAAAATTTTTGGCAATCCCCCGGATTCTCAAAAGCTTGCATGGTGTGCATGATTAGTGTAAGAGGTAATGTTGGCAATATGGCGGCCAACCGATCCACGTACGTGCTCATTTGACGTGCACAAGCACTCTTGCACTAGTCCTGTAGGTTCACAGCCCCATATGCAAATTACCCCATTTCCAGGTGAAAACCATGCAAATAAGGTAAATCTACCATCCAGGAAGCTGGAATCAGGCTGTGCAGAAATGTGCTCGTTTAGTAACTGAGTACGAGTCTGCAAAATCCAAAACGGAGACATGACAGCTCCAATTAAAGGCTGCATATCATAGAGGAAGCATGCCAATGGCCAAGTATAAGGCCACTGGCATTGCAAACAATACAAAAAGTAAAAAATACAACTTTTATTGTATTTCCGCCGATCACGGCTGTTTAAGCATAGGGCAGCAGCTCGCAAACGGGATCGGTGGGAAAATAAGAAAATAAACCTAAAACAAGCATTCTAACTAAAATAAGTATTCTGTCATGCAAATCAATGGCAGGCAAAAAAACAACCTGGCCAGTGAATAGTGGTTGCTAAGGGGGGGTAGACTCAGTGTGACACATGTAACTGCATTAGCAGGCAATCTTATGCAAATGAGAGGAAGGATAGGGAATCCCAGTTGTCTCTAGCATGTGAGGCAGGTCCCAACAGTGTAAGAGTATGAATAGTTGAGTGCAAGACTAGGAGGTAGGTGACATCATGGGTGGGTGTGTCAGGCATACTATAAGCGTATTGGAGCCCTGTGGCAAGGGTATGCTTCCAGAGTAGCACAGCTAAGCTAGGGGGGTGTCTAAACCTGTCTAGCACTCTTTACAAAGTTTAAGTGGGTGTGCATGCCACACACCTGGTTTTACAGGAAAAAAAAGAAGTTAAAACAGGAAATAGCAGCAGTGTGCACATTTGAGTACTCTGTTTGGCAATGAGAAGGGAAAACAGCAGTAGGAAGTTAATCAAGGAGAACTAGCTTAGCTGGCAGGTGAAATGTATCAGAAGCAGCCAATTACACAGGCAGTAGTCCAGACCAGCCCAGAACACTACTATAAACTAAGCAAACACCTTCCCCACTGGTTTCTCCCACACTCTACACCACCAGTGTATACAAGCGGGGAAATTTAAGAAACAAACCTACAAAATGAGAAAGGCTGCAGCAGGCAACATAGAACAACATGTGCAAGAGGCTGAGGGTGGTAAGGATGTGCATGCTGCCGAACAACCCACAGTGAGGAGATGGAGAAGAGTGTACAGACCCGGGGTAACCTACCAGGGGCTACATGAGCTGGAGATAGTGGAGCATTATAGGGTGAACAGAGACCTCCTACAGCAAATAGTTGAGCTGTGCTGGCCACACCTGACACACCAAACTGACCAAAGGGAGCCCATCCCAGTGGATACCAAGGTATGTGTAGGCCTAGGTATACTAGCCACAGATACCTCCCAAAGCACAACTGGGGATATCTTGGGGATCTCACAGGCATCAGCATCCAGAGTATTCCACCAGTTCCTGGATGCCATGTCAGCACATGCCAGTGAGCATGTATATTTCATCAAAACCTGTGAGGTGTTGACCAGCAATATGCATCTCTTCCACCAAATAGCAGAATACCCTGGGGTAGTGGGTGCTATAGCCTGCACACACATATGCATCAAAGCACCACCCGGTGAGCAGGGCAGGGTCTACATCAACCTTAGGGGCATCCCCTCCATCAACTGCAAGGTTGTTTGTGATGCCCAGGGCATTATAATGAATGCGTGTTCTGGCTGCCCTGGAAGCTATGATGATTCCCACATATGGCATCTGACGCAGCTGTACCAGAGATTTGCCAATGGGGACATCCCCTACGGTCACCTAGTGGGGGATGCTGGGTACACACTGGAGCCGTGGCTGATGACACCCATTAGAAATGAACACACACCTGAAAAAGAATGCTATAATGAAGCACACGCACAGGCCAGACATATAATAGAGCATGTGTTTGGGATACTCAGGTCATGGTTCCAGTGTCTGGACACATCTGGAGGAGCCTTGCAGTATTCACCAGCTACATGTACCCAAATTGTTGTGGCATGTGCTATGCTACACAATATGATCCTGCAGAAACAGCTGCAGCAGGAACAGCATGAGGCAGGGCCACACAGCCCCCCACCAATGCCAAGGCCTGCACTGGCACAGAGTGACCTGGAGGAGGAAGAACCTGAGCCTGCCCCAGTAGGCAGAAGGAGGCGTGCCCAGTATACCCTGACCTTGGCAAAGAGGCAATGCATAGCACATGCACTGACACAGTAGGGTCCCTTGGAATGACACCTCTCTCTGACTCGCCCATACAGTAAAAGGGATGCCAAACATGACACTACCTGTGCTCAACCATGTATAGGAAATGTACTATGTGCATCCAAAATAGGCAGCCCTTCAGCACCATCCACAACTCTGGCACACACACAAGGTAAGTCAATCAACCTACCAATTGCCAAATGGAGTAGAATGTGTTGTCACCTGTAGCTATGGTATGGATGTGAGCATGCAAGGGAATTGGGTGGCTGAGTGTTACAGCAGCAGACAGTAGACAACCATAGTGGCACCCTGACATGTGTAACACATACTGGAGTCACCATAGTAGCCAGTACTACACAGGGTGTCAAATCCACTGCAGGAAAGGTGCTGCGCAACATGTGTGTCCATATGACCCACACATGCCAGTCAGGATGGTTCACATACCCAACAACAGTTGCAGCCAGCAGGATAGGTGTAGACAAACCCAAACAGGGCCTGTGCCATGGTCCCAGAATGATGGCTATGGTTAACCCCACCCCCAGGCCTACACAGACAGACCACAGCAGGGCAGGCAGTGGGATGTTAGTTCTGAAGGTAGGAAGTCAGACAATAATACGTAGGGCAACTAAAGCCATGATCTGTAGTACACTGATGTGCCTCTAGTCAGCATGATAGCAATACAGAATGAAATGGAGTACATGATGTACCAGTACAGCAAATGTGTCACTTGTGTCCCCCCATCCTACATAGCAATGTAATAACAATCAAGTGTGCCCCCCCAACCCTGTGTAGAAATGTAGAAATAGTCAGGTGTGCCCCCCCATCCTACATAGTAATGTAATAACAGTCAGGTGTGCCCCCCACTCCTGTGTATAAATGTAGAAACAGTCAGGTGTGCCCCCCTGCTATGCAGAAATGTAGTAACAGTCAAAGCCAACTGATCGATGGATACCCTGCAGAACACAGCATGCTACCTGTCAGTGTACAACACAAAGGTCAGCACTGCAGCACAAACTACCTGGACACGATCCACACATCCACTACAGATGGTCATACTGGGCATGCTCACACACAGGCAATGTCAGTCAACAACATACCGAATGGTCATACTGGGCATGCTCACACACTTGGAGAAAAAAAGGCAATGTCATTGAACAACATACTGAAAGGTCATACTGGGCATGCTACTACACTTAAACACATGAAGGCCATGACCGCAAACACCAGTGGACCAGACATATCTGGCAGTTGCAGATGTTAGTGCAGACACTTGTCAGTATGCACCACTAATGCCTTGCACACACAGTGGATAGGAATATAGGCATATATGTCAGGGTGACACACGATAAGAAGCCAAAGGTAGACATACATAGATGTGTGGAAGACGGTGATTGTGACAAGGAGCCATCTAGGCCTGTCCCACCCAGCACACAGCCAAAGGGCCCCAAACACATGAGATGCTCATGTCACTCACTGCAGATACTAGCCACCAGTATCTGTCAGCATTACAGACTATGTGGTGCATGTGCCAGCTGTGCAACATGACTGTACAAGGAAGTAGTCATATAGCAGCTGTATACATGTATCTGTGACATATGACCCCGTGTGTGCTCGCATGTGGCGTGTCAACCCGTACATGAATGGGTTATGGCCCATGCACACACCGCCCTCCCCATAGCCCTACAAGCCTGCTGAGGTACTCCAATGTGAAATACACCTGTGGGAGAATTGTAGCCCAGTAATCTCCATAGCGCATCCTGTAACTGCGTATTTCTGTAGTGTGATAAAGCACCTAGGTAGGTGTTATAACCCCAGGCTTGGCAACTGTGTGTGTGTTAGTATGCGTGTCTGACTGTGTAGAAAACAATGCCTTTTTAGGGCACTCACACTCCTTACAATTCATATACTCGACTTTGGCAAGGCTGCAGATGTCACCCACCTAGAAATACACCTCTGGGAAGGTTGCAGCCCAGTAGTCTCCGTAGTATGTCCTGTAACTACGTACTGCTGTAGTGTGATAAAGTAGCTAGGTAAGTGTTCTAACCCCAGACTTGGCAAATGTGTGTGTGTGTGTTAGTGTGCATGTCTGTCTATCTCTGCCTGCATAGAGAGCAATGCTTTTTAGGGTACTCACACTCCTTACAATTCATATACTCGACTTTGGCAAGGCTGCTGATGTCACCCACCTAGAAATACACCTCTGGGAAGGCTGTAGCTGAGTAATCTCCATAGCACATTCTGTAACAGTGTAATGAAGTAGCTACATAGGTATTTTAACCCCAGGCTTGGCAACTGTGTGAGTTAGTGCGCGTGTCTGACTGTGTAGAGAGCAATGCCTTTTAGGGTACTCACACTCCTTACAATTCATATACTCGACTTTGGCAAGGCTGTTGATGTCACCCACCTAGAAATACACCTCTGGGAATGTTGTAGCCCAGTAATCTCTGTAGCACGTCCTATAACTCCATACTGCTGGATTGTGATTTAGAACTGTAGTAGGGTTCCATCCCCACCCATGGCAGTTCTGGATGTTGTGTGTGTGTCAATGTCTGTATACAGAGCAATGCATTATAGGCTAGTCACATGCAGTATACTTCAAATGGCCTACTTTGGCAATCCTGCTGATGTCATTCATTGTGAAATACAGCTTTGGGGAAGGACTTCTCTAGTAATCCCTGTGGTCCGTCCTATAACAGCTCCATGCAGTAGTGTAATCTAGACTTCTGTTAGGGGTTCTATACCCACACGTGTCAGTTGTGGATGTTTTGTGTGTGTTTCACTGTCTGTGTAGGGAACAATTAATTTTAGACTAGTCACCCACAGTACATTTCAAATGGCCTACTTTGGCAATCCTGCTGATGTCATTCATTGTGAAATACACCTTTGTGGAAGGAGTACATCAGTAATGTGCATGGCGTGTACTATAACTGCGTAGTGTTGTGGTGTAATAAACTAGTTAGGTAGGGGTTCTACTCCCAGACATGGCAGGTGTGCATGTGTGTGTGTGTTTATAAATCATATCCTGTGTAGAGGTTGTTGTGAGCGTGTGTCCAATGTGGAGTGGGTTTTGCATATTTCTTATATGGTGGCCCTACTATATATCACAATGTCCACCATACAGGGGTAACAGATGTGAAATAGCTGAGAGGCTGGGGTGCAAAGCCATACCCATACATGTGACATCAGGGCCAGGCAATCACAGTTAGCAACCCCAGTATTACCCAGAGCACACTCTCCACCCATGTCTCATATACACACACATGCCTAGGCAACAGCTAATATGTGGGTAGTACAATGCATATTGGCCACTGATAGCAACTATGGAGTGATAACAGTGGCTACAGAGGGCATGTCACGCTGTCCATCTGTCCAATATGCATGTACATGCTGACAGTGCACCTCCCCCATGTCCCCAATGGACACCTGCACCACCTGTGGTGCCATCACATGTGACCCACAAATAACATACCATGCCTGACAACATGCCCTGTATGGACAGATGCCACTGACACCAGGGAATTATGTTAGCATGCTATCAATATAGCTGTAGAGTAAACCTGGTGCCCAGTACCAGTCCCCACCAATAGTGGGCAAGACTGTCACATATGATGATAATATGTGTTCACTACATGGGCCAGACCCCCAGGTACAGTTCCACATGTCATTATACATGCATGTGGGAGGTGTACACATCCCAGACACTGTCCATGTCATGGACTAAGGAACACATACATGGCAAGTGATGCACAGCATTGGCCACAAACAATAGTCACCCAGGTGACTGGATGGGGGATACAATACCCACCTGTGTGGGCAAGTGTGGAAACTACAGCCCTGAGACACAATGCAGACCACTGTCATGTGGCCTGATGCCAAGGTATACCCATCGCCTGCCCTTGTATACCTTGCTGCCACAGTCGACCACCACACATCTGTGCAAACATGCACCCATGCATGTCAGTGCTGGTACCCTGAGAGTTTGTCTGTGTGTTGTTTGGTGAATATGTTCACATCCATACTCACTACAACCCCCATGGGTATACTGAAGCATGCTGTCTGATGTCAGACAACTCCTCATACTCTTTGCCCATACAACCTCCGTATGACCCATTTGGTGCATGCAATACCTGCACAGTGATGTGTTGTGGCAGTCCTGCTACTGATGAGTTGTACTCCTGGCCCTGCCAAGTGTGTCGGTGTGTGTGTGTGTGTCCCTGGCAGAGTGTGGCTGTGTTGACGCTGGCACCTGTTCATGCAGACAGGCATGTGTACATCACTTACTGTATAGCTACCGTATCCCTATTGCAGATGTCACTCACCATCACATATATGCTATGAGGCCTCCACAGCAGGTAACCCATGTGGCGCATCCAATAACTGCATCGAACTGTGATAGTACTACATAGTTGTCAGGGGTTTGATACCCTGTGCTGGTAGATGTGTGACACAAACAAGCTGCAGTTTTACTCTCCCACCCCACCCTGACATGTCTTTGCCTTTGTCTGCCTCTCCCACTCCCTCTCTGGTGGATGTGAAGACCTACACCTGCTTTGCTTAGGCATCAACATGTGTTTTTTAAGTGATGATCATGATCAGCTGTTTGCTTCTGCAAAAATTGCAGCCTTCCCCTAGCTGACTGCATGTGGAACAGCGGTGGTAACATTCCCATAGCCAATTGCATGGAAACACACTCCAATATCTAGGAACATCATGTTGGTATTGGCCCTTGTCATTCACTGTGAGCAGAAACTAGATCTGTTGGTTGGCAACCAGCATCTGAGATGAATTGGGAATGTACCTCAAACAACATGCACTGCGGAAACAGGGCAACACACAGGAGGGGGATGTGCCTGACCTGCCTACAGACTGCAAGTGCTGCTATACTGCATGTGGCATACTGTTGGTTAAACAGTGTGTGTGTGGATATGTCTTTCCTACATGCCTCCATACCTGCGATGTCATTTCCATGTTTATGTGGAATTCCCGTCTGCAGGGTCATCTGCAGACAGGGCAGTGTGTTGTGCCTTTGGTTTCATGTGTTACCAATGGAGCATCTATCTGTGGACTGCAGACGGTAGTGTGAGGATTGCAGTCTGTAGATGGTGAAAGCCGTGACAGTTACTGGTGTCTTATCCCTCATAAGACATATGTTGCCACAAACCCTGTTACAACAGTAAATGTGTGAGGTTCACAGCAACATGTCATTATTGGCCCTGTGTATGTGCTGCCAGCCACAACTCTGTCAACCTGTGTCCATATGTCATGCATGACATGGTGTGTATGTGCCGTACCCCATAATTAGTGTCATCATATCTGCTAACAAGCCAGTGAGATATCAGACTGCTTCACATATACATATATATATATATATATATATATATATATATATATATATATTCATATACAGTGGGAGTTATATTTGATGACATAACCTGAACATTCTGTGGATGTTTGTGCAGTCCTTCCTGTGTGTGGGCATCAGTTTTACAGACAGCAGGTAGCAATACCTCTTACAGGAGAACCAGGAGAACCAGCACACTCAGGGCAGCTACATATTTGTAGGAGATTCAGGAACTAAAGACAGAGTGTGAGTAGAGTTGTGTTATGCTTTGTATAGTACTGGTGTTACAGGTTGTGTGTGTACATTATACTTTACCTTGGAATGCAGTCTGTCTGCACAGCTCTCAACTGTGGGCCTATCCTCTTGGTGGCCAGAGGTGTGCCTATCATGTGTTGTCTGTCCACCACACAGGTCCTGTGTCAGATATTCCACTGACAGTGTGTGTGTTGAGTGCTATCAGTACATGACCTACATATCAAGCTTTGCACATATGACATGCTGTGCAGGGATGTTCCATAGTGGGCTGAGAGTATATCACATTGCCATTGCTGCCATCAGTCGACTTCTGTTGTATCCCCCACACATATGGTGGGGCTGGGGCCATATACGCGTGGGCGTCACCTACACAATACATGTGTGCTCTTATGCACTCCAGAGGCCAGTGTATGTAACAGTGGTATATGGCCCTGTATTATTGAGTCTGGGGGGAGCACCTTAAATGACCTAGGCTGTTAAATATGTGGGGGTATCAGGGGTGAGCTGCCTTAAGGTATCTGGATGTAAAGTGCTGTATACTTCACCTATATTTACATTACTTACATATATTCGGTTACTGCAAGCCTACTGCCTCCTGCCAGACAGACTGTTCTGTTTGTCAGTGTGCATGTGATGGTGTCAGTTATGCCTTGTTATGTCACAGTTACAACCCATTTGGTCACATGACATCTTTACCACCCACTGCTGTTGTACAGAGTGTAGATACAGGCTGCTGAACTATACACCTGCATTACATACTGTTGATCATTTGGTATCCTGTGGCCCAGTCTGTCCTCACTATTGTACAATGTTAAGGGCTTGGCCTGGACAGCAGCAGTTGTGAACCTTTCCAGACTACTGTATTAGTATAACTGTTTCACAGTTGCATTCCTCTGTTTATATGGATGTCAGTGCCTGAACAGTACACAATGAAAGGTATTCCATTTCTGCAAACCTGTGTGTGGTGTTTTCCCTATGACCACTCTGTGGGTATATGTTGCAGGCAACGATTGTCATTTGTATGGGTGGCCCATACAGTGTCCAGTTGTTCAGGTGTTAACTGTAGGCATAGTGGCTGTTCCATATTGTGTGCACCTTCTACATATGTATCCTACTGTACATATATCTGCATGTGTATGTGTAGTCACATTTCTATCCATATATATGTATATATAGATATATACATATACATATATATATATATATATATATATATATATATATATATATGTGTGTGTGTGTGTGTGTGTACATATATATATATATATATATATATATATATATATATATATATATATATATATACATATGTACATATGTATATATGTATCTGCATATCTGTATCCTGGGGATGTTGATGGCTACCACATTTTACATTACCTATGGGAGGCAGACTGTACTTCATGATATGTCAACAATACCAGCCTGACATCATACAGGTGGGATGTAGTACTGTTAACTTCCTGTGCCCATGTTGTGTCAGGTCCTGGTTATGGGATCTGCAACACTTAGTAGTGTATTGTGGGGTGTATGTGCTTGGCCATGAGGGGGATGCCTAGGTGTACAAGACGTATAGTGTGTGGGGCCTCTCAACCATGGTGCATGTGGACATATGTGTGTTTGTTAATCTGCCATTGCTCTCTACAGATGTATGACCATTTATACCAATATATATATATATATATATATATATATATATATATATATATATATATATCTGCTGACATATATATAACTATGTCCGTATATACCTACATAGATGTATATCTGCATACACATATGTAACTTGCTGTGTATATGTAGACATATAGGTTTAGACACATAGATGTGTCGATGTAGGCATTTGCATGTATATGTGTTCATATATAGTAATATATATGAATATAGTGTTAGAAAGCTATACATATATCCATACATATATAGATATGTTGTATCAGTTTAGATATTAATATATTTACACACAGATACATCTAGATGATGGTATACATTCTCTGTACAGTTGCATGACTGGACTGGATGATATGTTTCAGATATTGCCCTGACTTTATACAGTTGTATTGGCTTACTGTTAGACTGTTTTTGCTGTGTTGCGGACGGTCCTGGGGTCAAGAACTGCATGTGCTGGATATTGCATTGCACAGCATATCTGCTATGGCTGTTGTGGGGGGGACATAGCAGTTATCACCAGGTGCCCCTCATTTGGGCCCCACCCCCATTAACTGTGTATAAGAACAGTTATTTTGTGGTGGTGGTTCCGGTTGTTTTATATATATATATATATATATATATATATATATATATATATATATATATATGTATATGTATATCAGTAGATATATCTAAATATATGTGGACATATTTATCCATCTACCTATATACCAATGATGTGCTATGTTGTATGTGTGAGTCATACATTTATATGTATCTGTGTATCTCTCTACATTTACAGATCTATAACTGTCCATATGTCCATGCATGATTGGCTCGCAATATTGGCCTGTCCCACATTCGTCTGGCCAATTGACGTGGATGATGTCAGGCATGTGGTCAATCAGGAATGCCGATACATTACAGTTTCAGACATCATGTTGTTCAGATTATGTGTATTACAACAGATCACAGTTTAACTAGCAACGTTTTACATGTATATGAACAATATTTCACATTTATCCCAATTTGTACCCCACTTTTGTCACACTGTGTCCAGAATGTTTGCAATAAGAGGTTGAGTGTTATGATATTAGTACAACTCCCCTTATGCAGATTGACTGTGCTGCATGATATGCCTGGGAATACATGGGATTTATGTATATCCGACATGGTGTAGTGTTAATTCACTATGATTGTGGTATGTAAGGTCCTGGGTTCGGGCCATGCAGTGGCTGTCAATTATGTTGCATGGTTGAACAAGGGCAGTGGGATACAGGTTGATTAAGGCACTTGTAAGTAGTTGTAAGCATGTTTGTGTGACGATAAGCATTGCCAACTGCAGGTAACATCCAGTTACACCAGGTTAGCCTCGAAATTGCTTACTTTGTGTAAGCAGTGCTTACCATCAGGCAAACACAAACCTCCAGTTACATATGCCTACAGATAGTTTGCATCAGATTTGCTGAGCCTGTAAACGTAAACTCACTTACTAGTGCTGACATATACTTACTACAGCTTATTGCTGCTTAACCTAACTACTGCTTTATGCATTATGATACAGACACCTCACATGTGCATGTCCTGCAGTACTCCAGGTTTTATATATATATATGTTATTTCATGGCCGCAGTACTCTAGTTCATATATATATAAATACATATATATATATATATATATATATATATATATATATATATATATATATATATGTTATTCTGTGGGCTATGCAACATACATATTACCCATAAAGTAAAACCAAAAAAGTAGGCAATACTCCAAACCAATAAGCCAAGCAAATATGCCAAAGACCACGAACTCTGCTCCTTCCACTACGTTACAAACCAGTTGATTCACAGATAACCCAGTAGCTTGATACATACATATTACCCATAATGTGGTTTGCAATGGAAAATGGTATGTCTCAGTACCTTACCTGTGTCCCCCCCCTCCTTTCTTGCTGACATCCATGGGCTGGTCCCATTAGAATGGGTTCATCCAACCCCGGAATGCCTCGGTCCATAATTTCATACCCATCATTCCCTCCCTCCCATTTCTCCTCCACATCAATCATCCTTCCTACAGGTTCCAGCCAAATCTAACCACACCACTACACATTGCCCACTCTCCACTTCTCGGGTCCCTTCGCATATGTTGTCCCAACCCATGGATCTTCAGGCTTCCCACACATTTAGTCCGTGAACATACGCTACCATCTTTGCTTACCTTTGAGCATGTTATGCTACCCCGAACCCCGAGGACTTTTTTAACAGTATTTCTGGGGTCGTCCCACCAGGGTCGGACATGGGTTTGTTTAAGAGTAGACTTAGCAGGTTGACACTGTTTCTCCCAGTGGTAGTATCCTGCCAGTAGTCTGGGAGCCAGTGCTGTGCTACGCTTAGCGGTGCATATTATTTGATTTGCATGATATTTTGGCATTGACTTCCCCTTCATTATTTGTTATATATGTGTCATGTATCCTTGAGACATGTGTACGTACACTGTATGGGGTCCTGGGAACTTCTACACTTAATTACAATAACACCTTATTTGACTTACTGAAGTACTTCAGTTCACATATGTATGTTCTGCAGTCAGTTATGGCACATATGACTGTATACTGATGCCTTTCACGGGTTTGGTTTGGTTATACTAGTGTGAGGACATGTTTACTACTACCTCATTCTTCTGTACTTCTGTTATGGCTTGGTGGATAGCTAATGGGACTATGGTGTATAGGGTCTGGGTTTGTGACCTGCATGGCTGTTTATTTTGTTGCTGGGCTGACAAAGGCCCATTGAATACAGAGTGATTAAGGCACTTTAAAGCAGTTGTAAGGCCGTAAGCCCATTTACTAGTATGTACATATGCTTACTATTGCTTTTTTGTGCTTACACCTGCTTACTAGTGCCTTATTCCGTCTGACACTGATACGTCACATGTGCATTTCTTGTGGTACTCCGTTTCATATATTTCAGCTATTTAGTGGGCTTTGCAACAAAAATATTGGTTATAACGTGCTTTGCCATGTAAAATAGACTGTGCTACAGTGGGACTCGAACCAGGAATGCCTGTTCATTGGTCGGATGCTCTACCCACTACACTATTGCTGCTCTGCTTCATTTTCATATTTCTACCATATTGTAATACCCATGTTTCCTTCCCCCAGCCCCCGAGCTCCACGTACACAGCATCTATCCATTCTCCAGTTGCTAGCCCAGCCATACCACACCTCCACACATTTCCCTCTCTGCACGTGTCGGTACTCCACCATTATACTGTCTCAACCCAAGGTTCTGCAGGCTCTTCATCCATTTAGTCCATGTACGTATGAGCCTTCCCTTGATCCTTCTCCGATACTGGTGGAAACATCTATGTGACTCACAATTTTTGGCTCGTCCCACCAGGGACAGACCTATTGTTGTGTCAAGAGTAGACTTAGCTGGTTTACACTGTTTCTCCTACTGGTAGCATCCTGCCAGGTTTTGAAAAGCAGCAGTTTGCTCACACACCAGGCCAGCCTCATCTCCCGGTTCCTTGGAACCGACGCCCCAGGTGTGACATTCTGTGCATGAAGCATGCCCACACGCCCCCATGGCATGCACCGTTTTTCATTATTCTCTTCAGTATTATGCAAGACTACTGTTTTCACAGTATGATTGGACAGGCACTGTTCTTTGATACACAGAGACTGCTCGGAATACTGTGATTGAGCAATGTACACATGTTTGCTGGTATTAATCTACATACTTACATACATTTCCTATACTGTTGAATGACTGTGCTGGATGATATGTTTGTGATAACAGCATGTGAATATGTATCTGCCATGGCTTAGTGGTAACTCACTTATACTATAGTGTGCAGGGTTGGGGGGTTGCAACCTGGGAGTGCAAATTATTTTGTTAATGGGCACAATGAGAGTTGTTGGCTACAGAGTGACTAAGGCATGGTAGAGCAATTGTAGGTGGGTAGGCACTGGTTTGTGAGAGGATCAGCATTGCTGACCTCTGGTTACGGTGTCTTACACTGAGTTGGCTTCTACATTGCTTAACCAGTGTGGAAATTGCTTACCGCCACCCAAACAGGCTTAAACCAGCTTGCTCTTGCATACCCCCTGCACTACTTCATGTATTTGGCTTACATTTGTTGACAGGGACAATCTGACTGGATCATCATCTTCTTTCGGCTGTTCCCGTTAGGGGTCGCCACAGCGGATCATCTGTTTCCATTTCTTCCTGTCCTCTGCATCATGCTCTTTCACACCAACGGCCTGCATGTCCTCTCTCACCACATCCATAAACCTCATCTTAGGCCTTCCTCTTTTCCTCTTACCTGGCAGCTCCATCCTTAGCATCCTTTTCCCAATATACCCAGCATCCCTCCTCAGCACATGTCCAAACCAATGCAATCTCGCCTCTCTTGCTTTGTCTCCAAACTGTCCAACCTGAGCTGACTCTCTAATATACTGATTCCTAATCCTGTCCATCCTAGTCACACCCAGTGCAAATCTTAATGCACAAGCCAGTGCATTTCTTTGTGCCGGTCCCAAGCCTGGATAAATGGGGAGGGTTGTGTCAGGAAGGGCATCAAGCGTAAAACCTCTGCCAAAAATTACTGATGCAGATAAATTTTCATAATTACAATCCGACTGGATGCTTGTCCATTTTTAGCGGTGGCCCGGGGAGTGGAGCTCCACAGTAAACCCCAGCTACACATTACAAGTAATACTGAGGTGTTCACATTCTTAGAGAGTAACAGACTTAACATAGCTACGTACCACATTCTTCATGCTTAGTTTACATTAACATGTCGGTATTATACATGTTTAGGTCAGGTTTACATGTCAGGTATGACTGTTGACAAAGGTCAGTTTAAGGTGAAGTTAGATTCCAGTGTAACAATTCTGGATAGGTTACACTCAGGTATTCGGGTTATGTTTAGTTATTCCATACTTGTGTGGTAGAGTAGAAGAGAATAGTAAAGGAGTAGGTAGGTAGGTAGAGGGGGATACATTGTAACTGTATAGTAGGCTGTTGGAATAATTGGTAGGGGAGCAATAGGGAAGGTTTGCAGGGATTTGTATGCAAGGCAGGACAAGAGGTGTCAGTTTCACTAGTTGATGTAGGAGTATAGAGTGTAAGTTGGGGGGGGGGGGTTCTCCAGGTGGTGAGAATGTGCTAATCCAAGTGTGCTTAAGGTGTTCCTTCATATGTTATTTACACGTGTCCTGTGGGACAGCTGAGGTAATACATGTGGGTAGGGGGTTCCAGATTCTGCCAATATAGTTGGGGAAGAGGGTGCCACCTACTTGTAACTGTAAACATTAATAGTAATGCAAAAGGGATTGATAGGTAAGTGGTGTTAATGGGGCACAAAGAGGAACAGATAGTAGGGGAAATATCCAGGGATGTGCGGGAAGGCTGAAGAGAAGGTCCACAGCTGGCCATTTCTTCTACAGAAACAGCAGTGCATATACACTGCATTTGGAGGTAGGTTTGGACACTCACACCCCTGGGTAGGGGTGAGGACAACAATAATAACTTGTGATGCCAATTAGATCAGCTTACATGCCTATAGTGGGGTGTTGCGACCATGTGTTCCCTGGTGTTATTTAGTGGGATTTGCAACAACACATCTGGTTATACCATACTTTGCCATGTAAAATAGAATGTGCTGCAGTGGAACTCATACCGGGAATGGCTGCTCGTTAGGTGGCAGCTCTGCCCAATGCACACTATTGCTTACATCCCCGAGGTGGTCCAGATAGAACCACTCCAGCCAACACCTGCATGCCTCAGCCCATAATTTCATACCCATAGTTCCCCCCTGCACCTCCTCTACAGCACTCATCCTTACTCCAGGTGCAGGTTGGGTCTAACCACACCACTACACACTGCCCACTCTCCACTTCTCGGGACCCATCTCTTGCATTGTCTCGACCCATGGGCCATCAGGCTTTCCTAGCCCTGTAGTCCGAATACATACATGCCATGCTTTGAAAAGTCATTGCACGGATGGGCCTCCAATCACAAGAAATTTTGGGGGTGTCCCACAAGGGACATTCCTGCTTCTGTTTCAAGATTAGACTTAGTGGGTCCACAGTGTTCCCATCACTGGTTGCATCCTACCTGTGGTTTGGGAAGCAGTGGATTGTTTACTTTATTTGTGTGTTTGTTTGTATGTTTCCCCAGTCTGGCTGGGGGGGTAATGGTACATGTTACATGTATGTTGATTGGACCCCTCACCCCCATTGGCACGGCCTGTGAGCATATGTCATTCTTATGTGCTGCATCATATCATAGATATATATCTGTGTATACACACACACACACACACACACACACATATATATATATATATATATATATATATATATATATACATATCTACATATATATATATATATATATATATATATATATATATATATGTATATGTATGTATATGTATATATATATATATATATATATATATATATATATATATATATAAAACATGTGGATGTACGGCTGTCTGCATATGTATATATCTATATGTAGGTATGTATATATACGTATGTGTATATATATATATGTATACATATGTACTACAGAGAGGGAGAGGTATATATCTATTTAGTTATGGGTATATATATATATATATATATATATATATATATATATATATATATATATATATACACACACAGACACACATACATCTACCAAAAATTGGGTATTCAACTTTCGTCGAAAAACAGAGCTGCAAAGGTACCCATGGCTATGTGCATGGACTGCAGTATGTGGCAGACTTAGGATACTTGGGTTGAGACAACATACAGGATGGGTCCCGAGGGAGGGGAAAGTGGAGGGTGGGAAATGTGTGGTGGTTTGGTAGCTACACACTGGTAACCAGGGAAGGGATGGTAGCTGCATGTGTGCAGTGGGGTGGAGGGGGGAGCAGAACTGTGGGTAATGAATGCATGAGTCAAGGATGGCCTGGGTTGGATGGGCATGTACTGGTCAGTCTGTCTAGTGGGTGGAGGAGAGGGGAATGTGATATCAACATGTGAAACATAAAAGGAGACTAATTTAAATCCCTATTTAAATGAAACACATAATAAAATGAGCTTGGTAGGGAATTGCAGGGTGGACGTGTTTGGCTGGGGGAGGTATGCCACTTCATACAAGACGTATATTGTTTGGGGCCTCTCAAGCCTATTAATGGTGAATGTAGACATATATGTTTCTGTTACTCTACCATGGCTATCTACAGATGTCTGGCCATATATACCTTTATGGGTATATATATTTGCTTACATATTTATACCTATGTTCGTATATATCTACAGAGATATATATCTGCATACATATATGTAACTTGCTGTGTATATGTGGATGTATAGGTGTTGACATATATATGTGTAGATGTTGGCATTTGCATGTATATATATTCATCTGTTTATATATATATATATATATATATATATATATATATATATATATATATATGTATATATTTCTGGATATATATAGATATATATATATATATATATATATATATATATATATATATATGTATGTATATATATATATATATATATATATATATATATATATATATATGTAACTACATACATAGATATGTTGTATCCATTTAGATTGTAATATATTTACACACACATACATCTTGATGTAGGTATGCATTCTCTTACTGTTGCATGACTGGGCTGGGGTTATGTTTCTGACAACATGCAATTTTTGCATATCTGCCATGGCTTAGTGGTAAGTCATTTTGTGTATGGTGTGCATGGTCCTGGGTTCAAGTCTTGCAAAAGCTGTTTATTTTGTTGCTGGGCAAAACACTGGCCATTGGATACAGAGTGATTAAGGTGCTTTAAAGCAGTTGTAAGTGGGTTTGCGTAGGTTTGCATGGAGGTAAGCACTACTAACCTCTGGTCACAGTTTCTTATACCCAGTTAGCTTCTCCTTTGCTTAATCTGTGTAGGCAGTGCTTACCCCCCACGCAAACGCATTTGCACACGCTTACTAGTGCTTACATATATATACTACTACTTATCTGTGCTTACACCTGCTTACTGCTGCCTTATTCATTACGATACTAACTCTTCACATGTGCATTTCTTGCAGTACTCCAGTTCATAAATATATGTTATTTAGTGGGTTTTGCAATACAAATATTGCTTATACCATGCTTTGCCATGTAAAATAGACTGTACTGCATTGGGACTCGAACTGGGAATGCCTGCTCGTTAGGCGAATGCTCTGCCCACTACACTATTGCTGAGATGCTTCATTTGCATATATCATCCTTGTTATCCTTTTCAGCCTTTTAGGCTGCTTTAACTGTAGCTAAGCAATGGGCACACCCGCGTACCTATGGTTAGCTGTACTCGGAGTTTTAGAAAACAATACAGGGGTTTCTTCTTTTGATATTTATGTCCTGTTGCTGTTGTACACATGGGGGACTGTTGGTGCAGATATGTGGACAGCTATGAGTAGTCTCGCTCATTTATTTCCACTTTTTGCTGTTCAACATTGCAGGGGCATGTTTATTCTGAGAGCTCTGCTCTCAGACACGCCCCCTGCACTCATACATGCTCCGTGTAAGCCTGGGAGCTCGGGCAGTGCACCTTCATTACTATGCATGGTGCACTGCCGTCCTGCTCCTAAACGGGCGCTTCCGTGCAGGAGTAGACTAGTCTTGCACAGTAGATTAGTAAATCCGGGGGACTATGTGAATAAATATAAAAGCACAAAATGAGCAACTCATTGATGATCCCAAAAAGTTTTGTAGAGAACTGGGAAACAAGGCAAAGGGAATAGAAACACCACTCAAAAAGAAAAAATAGACACATTTTGGAGAAATATCTATGAAGACTCTGTGGAACATAACAAATATTCTGAATGGACAGAAAAAGCAAAGGAAAGGGTAAGACGTTCAAATGTACAGGATATGAAATGGAATGAAGTAACAGCCAGAAAAAACTGTAACAAAATTAAGAAAAACTCCTAACTAGAAACTCCAGGCATAGATGCAGTGTCTAACTTCTGGCTAAAAGTATTAACATCTTTACACAAAGATCTAGCCCTGAGTAAGAACTGCTTATATGCACACCTGAACAGACACAAATCTGGTTAACAGCAGGAAATATGAGACTCCTTCTTATGATTGCACCTGCAAATTATCCTGAAAACTATATACCAATATATAAACTATATACTGGAATTGATGCTGACAGAGTCAGAAGAAAACTCAATCATGGCAAGAGAACAAAAGGATAACAAAAGAAAGTCATAAAGGAGTGCTTACAGATGTATGAGATACTTCCTACATTGATCAATTACTTTACAGTGACCATGACACAGTGGCAAACCACTTTGCAGTTAAGCCATGATAAAGAACAGTTTATTATCTCAAGGATTAAAATTCAAAGGGGGATATCTTACGGTGACTTTTTGTCACACCTGCTCTTTTGTCTTGCCCTTAACATATTAAGCTGTCTACTTAACAGATTAGGTTATGGTTATAATTTAAAACCGTATAGCTCATCAGATGAGGAGCTGATCGCACAACTAAAAGTAGTCAAACCTTTCTCAGAAGATATAAGAATGTCATATGATCTTGATACATGAGCAAAAGTAACATTTAAAACAGGAAAGCAGGAAAACAAGAAAGCTGCAGCACCAAGAAAATATCAGTTTGCAACAGGAATGTGATATAAAGGAGCTTGAGCAGGAGGGATTGTATAAATATTTTGGAATTGATGGAGGATTGGCAATAAAATATGAACAAATGTGAACAAAAGTCAGTAAGGAATATTTTAGAAGACCATAATTAATACTAAAAACAGCCATGACATCTTTGAACAAAGTCCAAGCTATAAACCAATTTGATCTTCTTGTTCTAACTTACAGTTTTGGGGTGATTGACTGACCGTAAAAGATACTGGATCAGTTGGACAGGAAAACAAGAAAATGATTCATAGGTTCAAGGTTAACACTTATCAAATAATATACAAAAATCAGTGTATACCAGGATTACATATTCCTCATTCTGAAAAAGGCATGAGCCTCCTTGAAATCGATTACATGTATAGATCTGCAATCATAGGACTGCATACATATCTGCTGACCTTACCAGATCCACAAATTCTGAAAATTTTAAAACATGAAGAGAACAAGACTAAGATGGCATCCCTGCCTAGTTTAGTAGAAGCATATCAGTGTCAAATGGGAATGGAAATCACACCAGAAGTAGACAAAAATCAGACAGTAACTGATTATGCCAAAAACAAAAGAAAAAATATAAGAATGTTCAGATGAAAAGACAAGAAATGTGGAAAAGGCATAAATATAGTTGCAAATACAGAAAACATCTGGAACAATATTATGTCAATAAGGATCTGACGCAGGAATGATTAAGTACTGTAGAGGTGAATTTAAATCATAGATGAAAGGTTAATATTGGTGTCCCAAGACAGTGGAATACATACACTTTGGTTTACAAAGTCCATTGAAAGTGTGAGAGAAACAGTAAACAGAACTGGAAACAGTCACACATCTTGTTGCTGGGTGTGATACACTAATGGCAGAGGGCTATATACTGAAAAGCATAAAAATGTGGCAATTTTGTTGTACTGGAGATTGTCCAAGCATTACCATGCTGAAGAAGTTGAGAGGTATTGGAGACGTGACCCACAAAGCATTACAGAGAATGATGAAGTTTATATCACATGGGAACCAGATATAATAGTCCATGAAAAGAAGACAAATGTAAAATTGATGATTGAAATTGCTACATCCAGTGATTACAGTGTCATACGTACAGAGAGACACAAAGTTATAAAATAGCACAATTTGGAGGCAGAAATGAGGGCAATGTTGAAGAAGGATACCCAGACAGTTTCATTAGTAGTAGGACCAATGGGTTTCATAAAAATGAATTCACATTCATATTTATAAATACTACTGATATATGTAACTTTGTATGATTTGCAGAAGGAGTCATTTCTTGGCACATTCAGGGTGCTGTGAAGAGCACTTTTGGCTAGCATCAAAGATTGAAACAATACTAATTTCACAAACTTTAATCATGCTTTCACTTAAGAATGGTGTCCATTACTGTCATGGTATTAGAACCCCAAAACACATGGAGAAATTATTATTTGTATACAATTCCACCATCTGACTTCTCCTCCTTCAGAATTTTTTCATTGTACTTGACCTTTAATATTTCAGGGTGACAACACATGCTCATATCTTAGCTTTGCTTATAAACAAGCCATTTTGTTTACATTGTGTGCTCATGCATGTAAGCACCTTTCCATGGCCACAAGCACTATTGCTGGCCACAAAAAAAGGTGCTTGCAAATGTGTAGGTTCAATGAGCAAAAAGCATATTTGATTAGCACTGCTGCTTATCACACTAACAGGCTTACATTGTACAGGCTTAGAGTGAAGCGTACACGATTGTTAATGAATCCCAGGGATTATGTACTAAATTGATATAAACTTGGAACCTTTTGGTGTGGTTATGTTATTTATTTGTTTATTTATTTATGTATTTGGCATTTGATAACCAGGAAAGTCCGACTGAGCAAGTGCCCTTTTTCAATGGAGGCCTGGGGAGAAAAGCTCCACAACATTGTAAAATTGCAAAACAGTGGATAAAGCACAGTAAAACAAACAATACAGTGGATAAATCATAGTAAAACAATATATTGAGGGCATAGCATAATGAAGTATAGTGCATGACATTTCTAGGGAACATGACTAAAATAAAAGTGGTTGGGAGGGTTTCCTTATGGTTAAGGTGTTTGCCTTACAAACACAAGGTGCAGGGTTTGAGTCTCACAAGGGATAATTGGCTAGGCTTAAAACAGCTCGCAAGGGCAGTTAGCTTAGTACTAATCTATGAACCTATCTATAAGTAGTTAGCAGAATCTTTGAGTGAAACAAAAAGAGTGAGGGACAGCTTAGTAAGAAAAAAAGACAGAGGTTAGACTTAGTCAACAGAGCTGATACTGAGAGCAGAGTTAGTTTAGTACTAAGATTCTATACTAAGTTACATTCTATTGGTAGTTAGAAAAGTAGGAGTTGGATAGGGGGAGTTGGTAGAAGGGATGTGAGTGCAGTGATTGAGTGATAGCAAGGAGTGATTACGTGGAGGGGGTTCATGGAAGGTTTTTCAGAGACAAGTCCAGGTGTTGTATAAATGTTCCTTATGGGTTTGTTTAAAAGCTGTGGTGTTACCTAATTATCTGATGGCTAGGGGAAGCCGATTCCAGGATAGGGCTGGGAAGTAGCTATAAAGGCTTTGGACAATAGACTTTTTTTGCCTTTTAGGTATCTAGGAGGTGTTGGTCTGTCCTAAGGTGTCTGGCTGGAGTATAATGAGAGATGATAGAAGAGATGTTAGTACAGAAAGAGGTTTTATTGAGAACAGAGTGAATGACAAGTAGTTGAGATAACATAAGTTGTTTGGGTAGCTCTAACTAGTTTAATAAGTTGAGGGATTTACAGTGGTGTGAGTTTGAAGGTAGATTAGTTGCAAATCTAGCAATTTTGTTGTAGGTGGATTCCAGCTTGGTGAGTAGAGAAGACTGAATGTTAGTTAGGATTTGGGATCCATAGATGAGGCTTGGGAGAAAGTAGGCATGTGCAAGTATAAGTCAAGACTCCTTTGTGAGAATTTTTTTATTTCTATAAAGTAGTCCAAGTTTTTGGTGATTTATTTTTAATGCAACTGTGGACATGTAGGTTGAATTTAAGTCAGTCATCTGTGATGCCTCCAAAGAGTTTGGTGTGTGTCTCCACCTCAATAGTGGTGTTGTTGAGAGCAGTAATAGTGAAGGTAGAGTGCGAGACAGACTAGTAAGAATAGAAGAAGTTTGGTCTTTTTGGGATGTAATAGAAGTTGATTGCTGGAGAGCCAGTTTTCAATGGAGTTAAATGAGTTTTGAGTAAGGGTGTGTAGGTCAGATAGATTATTAGATATAGAGATGATGGTAAAATCATCAGAATACTGAAAGAGAAAAGAGTTAGGACAGGAAGTGTGGAGGCTGTTTGTGAAGATGTTATATAGTAGAGGGCCAAGGATAGACTCTTGAGGGACTCCCATAGTGATGGGGAGGAAGACAGAGTGTGCAGTGAGCCATTTGACAGACTGCAGTCTGTCCAAGAGGTAGCTGGAGAACCAGGAGATTGTAAAGGAAAGATGTTAAGTTTGGAGAGTTTGGAGAGGAACAAGTGGTGAGAGACGGTGTTGAAAGCTTTAGACAGATCTAGAAAAAGACAGGAAGTGAGGTTTTTTTTTTTTTTTTGTCTCTAGCAAGGGGTATAGTGTGAGTAAAGGAAATGAGGGCAGTAGAGGTACTGGGGTCGGGACAGAAGCCATTTTGGGTAGAAGTAAGTAGGTTTTCCTTAAGTAGGTAGTCCAGTAATTTCATGTGTATGCACTTTTCTAGTATTTTAGAGAGAGGGAACAGTATAGCTATAGGCCTATAATTTGAAAGATCAGTGGAATTGCCACCCTTGTGAATAGCAATCATGTAAATTTTTTTCTAAAGTGTGGGAACTGTCAATTTGGATATAGAGCAGTTGATAAGGATAGAGATAGGGAAAGCAAAAGTGTCCACAATAAACCAAGAAACACTGAGCCATGCCAGAAGCAGTCCCTTTGCCAGTTTTAAAGTGTTAATAGTATTTTTGATTTCAGCTTTCAAAAATATGTCATTAATGTTTTAGCTGCAAGAGGATGTAATTTACTAAAAAATAATAGAGTATGTTGAAGGAAAAAAATTTAAATAACTGTTTTTTGTGTTTGTTAGTTGTGAGGACTTATATATATTTTTTTTAAATTGAGTATAAGTGGATAATAATGGTGTAGCGGAAGATAATATTGTTTGAAGTCTTACTGATTAGTAATATTTTTTAATGTATTTTTTACTTATTCTATACTGATGTATTTGAATTTTGTATTTTGTGTATTGATTTTGATATAAACCCTAAAGGTGATGATGTGAAAGGGGAATACAACACTTGATTGGTTTATTCAAGTATAAAAGGCTTGGTATTCATACACTTGTGTTTTGCATCTGAGGAAGTGTGTTTACGAAAATGTACTCTGAAGCATTTGTTTTTATTCTACAATTAAACTACAAAGGGACTGCTTCTGGCATGGTTCAGTGTTTCTTGGTTTATTGGAGGGAATTGAAGTTTGTATTAGCTTACTGATGGTGCCAATAAAATAAGAGTTAAGTATAGTGGCTGTTTCTAGAGGGGGGTTATTCAGACAGGGGTTGGGAGAGGAGGAGTTACCTGGGTGTAAAATTTGATTAATAGTGCTCCAGAATTTATTGGGGTTGTTGGGTTTAGCTGTCTGGGGTTTTGTGTAGAAGTCTTTCTTATTGGTATTGATTTGTTTTTTAGCATGATTTCGAAGTGTTTTGTAAGTTTGTAGATGAGTGGGAGATTTAGTATTGGTCCAGAGTTTCCAGGCCTTATCTCCTTTTTGCATGAGAGTACTTGTTGACTGGTTAGCCAGGGGGACCAGAGTGATTTCATTCTCTTGACTCTGAGGAGGGCAATAGAATTTAGAATGTTCAGAAAAATAGAGTTACATTTATGGACAATATCATCAAGAGGCAGTTCAGAAAGGAATGTCCAGATGATAGCAGAAAGCAGGTTAAGTGTGTCTGGGTAGAAGTTGGTCAGATTGGGCAGTTTAGAAATTTGGGAGGCCTAAGATGATGAGGGTGGAATCTTTGAATGCTTAAAGGTGAGTCGTCACTAATGGAGTTGGCTAGGAAAGTAAGATAATGATAAAGGTCTAGTTTGGACACTAGTATCCAGTTGATAGTTGTACTGGAGTTGGTGAGTTTGTTATAGTGTGTGGGAGGTGAGAGAAGTTGTGTGAATCCGTGTAAGTTAATGAAAGAGGTGAGCAGTTGTAGGTTAGCGATAGCCAATTAATGTTGACATCACCTAGGATAGTAGTTTCATTGGGAACATTTTGGGAGAACCTAGAGAGTGTATGTTCTAGTAAAGGAATATTGTCTCCTGGAGGTATGTAGATAGCAGCAATGGTAAGTGTTTTGGGGTCATAAAGCTTGCAGTTTGCTGCAAGAAGTTCAACAGGGTTAAATGTAGGGGGAGGGTTGACTAGAGGGGAAAGATGCAGGTTGTCAGAAAACAATATGGCAACATCACCTCCTTTTTTGTGGGGGTGATCGAGTCATAAGGTATTGTAACCAGGGGGAAGGAATTCATTGTTGGCAGAGTGAGCCCAAGCATAGCAGGGGTGAATGGAGCAGGCTGGAGCAGATTGCTGGGACCAATACAAAAATAAACAATCAATCACAGAAGCTGTAAGTAACTTCAAGGATAGGATATTGTCAGCAAATAGAATGAATCTGTAAATGTAAAGTTAAATGAAATAGGGGCAGGAGTGTAGTGGAGGGATTAGGCATGGTGGTGTGCTAGTGGCCGTTCCAAAGGAGATTGTGTGCAGGAAAATTATACAGGATCATCATCATCATCATCAGCCCCTTTTTTTCCCATTTTTTTCTACATGGGGTCGGAGTATTGTGTTACCTGTCACCAACTCTCTTGATTCAGTGCCACACTCCTGCCTTCTTCAACACTCATGCCTGACTGTCGCAGATCTTCTTTCATACAATTTATCTACCTCTTTGCTGGATGTCCTCGCTTCCTCTTACCTTCTTCATATCTGTCCCAAATCTTCCTCACCAGATTGTCTTCTGCTTTTCTATACATGCCCGAACCACCATAATCTGATCTCTTTGATCTTTTCTGCAATTGGAGCTACTTTGGCTTCTGCTCTTATGTCCTTATTTCTTCATCTGTCCCACAGTGTGCACCCTATCACCTTTCTCAGGCACTTCATTTCTATCATCTCTAACTTCTTCAACTGTTCTGCCTTTACTGCCCAGGTTTCTATACCATACAGTAGCACTGGTCACACCACTGTCTTGTACACCTTACTTTTCAGCTTCTTTGGCAATCTTCTGTCATAGACTACCCCTGATACTCTATGCCAGTTGGCTGCAGCCCCTCTGAGTCTAGCTTTGACATCTTCATTCAGACTACCCTTCTCCTCAACGACTCCTCCCAGATACTCGAAGCTGTTTACCTGTTCCACTATCTTCCCTTCGATCTCTATTCTCAGCTTCTTCTTATTTCCCCAATTTGTTGCCATTACCACTGTCTTCTCTGTGCTTAGTTTCATCCCATGTGCCTTTAGATTTGCATTCCATTCTCCTATCCTTTGCTGAAGTTCTAGCTCAGAGTCTGCCTGTACTGCCACATCATCTGTATACAGCAGTTTTGTTGATCCGTCCCCTCCAACCTGTTTGCGAATCTTGTCCATCACCAGTATGAACAGCAGTGGGCTCAAAGCTGAACCCTGATGTACACCCAGACCCACTGGAAACCTCTCTCTGAGACCGAATACTGTTCATACTTGAGTCCTTGGGTCCTTGTACATAGCCTGCACTAATTCTACCAATGTTTCCGGGACTTCAAGCCCCTGCAATACTGCCCAGATCAGCTTTCTTGGGACCTTGTCATATGCTTTCTCCAAGTCTAGGGATGTGCAGTTGGACTCTCTCCTCATCTCTAGCTTCTTCTCAAGTATCTGCCTCAATGCAAACATTGGGTCAATTGTGCTGCATAATCATCTGAATCCAAACTGCTCATCTCCCATCTTACATTCTGCTATGCGTATCTGCTTATCCATCACCCTCTCCAGAACTTTCATGCAATGTGATAGGAGTTTGATGCCTCTGTACTGCCCACAGTTGTGGATGTCCCCTTTGTTCTTGTACACTGGCACAAGTATAGTTATTCTACAGTCATCCAGGATATGTCTTTCTCTCCACACTGCTATTAGTACCCTCAGGAGCCATTTCTCCCCAATCTCACCCAGCATCTTTATCATATCTGCTGTGACCTCATCTGAGCCTGCTGCTTTCCCTGACTTCCTCTTTCTTAGTGCTGCACTTACTTCTTCTAGGGTAGGCTCCTCTCTTCTTCTCTCCTCATAGGCTGTTTCTGTGGCAGTACAGCTTCTGTGTTTTTTTTTTTCATTCAGAAGCTGCTGCAAATACTCTTTCCATCTGCCTTTGATATCCTCTAGGCTGGTGAGCAGGTTGTTGCTGGCATCCCTTATGAAGGGTGTCTGGCTATCTTCTTTATATTTCTGTCTTTGCCTTGAAACCTGATATAGTTTCTTTGTGTCCCTTACTGAGTCACTTTCCAGAAGTTGGTACAGTGCCTCCGATGTTCTTTGCTATTGCAAAGAATCACATTTCTTTTCTTAGCTTCTTTGTTAGCCAACCAGTAAGTCCTTCCTAGCCTGGTCAGTCTTTTCTGCCTCCCACTTCTTCCTGCACTCCTTTTTTCTTTTCTTTTGATGACTTCTTGGACTTCTGCATTCCACCACCAACCTTCTCTGGCCACTGCTTGGCAACTAGTGGTTTATGCTTGCAGCTGATTAGGGCAATTAGTGGTTTATGCTGTGGGCAGACTGTTTCACTAGGGATAACTTTGCAATCATGGATTCTGCCCCAGTGCCTTACTAGGAGGAAGTCTACCTGAGTTGCATGTTGACTACTCTTGTATGTGATCTTGTGACTGTTTTCCTGAACCATGTGTATCAAGCCATTTGCCAGACAGTCTAGAATGGCTTCCTTTTTTATTCCTGTTGCTCCACCCATGTGGACCCAAGCAGTCCTCATATCCTGTTCTGTCTGCCCCGATATATGCATTCAAGTCACCCATTATCAACACTAATTCATGTTGTCCTGCTTTATCTAGTAGGTCCTGCAACTGCATGCACTCTTTTCTGTGGGGCATTGTCTGAATGCACTCTTTTCCTCACTATCACAACCCTGCTGTTAGGCTGCCCTATCATTACACCGAAGTCTGACTGTCATAAGTCTGTCATTAATTCTGATGATATCCCTTACTGCCTTCTGAAGACTCTCTCTCACCACAATCCCTACACCATTTCTAGTCTGCCCTCCACCTGAGTAGTAGACTCTGGATTCCAAGCCAAATGGCTTTACTGCACTGCCCTTCCATCTCATCTCTTGAATACATAGGATGTCCAGCCTCCTCCGTATCATTCAGTGAACCTACATTAACCATAGCAATTGTCAGTTCATGTGGCTGGGTTTACATCCAGCTTTCACTCAACAGAGCTATCCCTGGGCAACTAGACACCAGCCAGCAGCTTATTTATGGCAGACACACTGCCCAGTAGGGGCACATATACCCCTCCCACCATTAGCACAAGTCAGAGTAGGTAGGCTGGGGCACTTAGCACTACCCATGCCCATTTTTAGCAACATTAGTCAACATGACCAAATCACCTAGATCCATATTTTACACCATCGAGTCGCTAGCCCTGCCATGATGCCCAAAGCAGCAGTTGGTCTGTACAACTCTTCCCCCTATAGGGCACCATCTAGAGTCTGTGCTGCTGCCTGCTCCATTCATTGGTGAGTTTGAGATGGAAACACTCAGCATGTTTTTCAGACATGGGAGAATCCCCGCTGCGATACAGGGAGAACATGCAAACTCCAAACAGGCACTGGTTGGAAGTCAGGATCAAACCACTAAGTCATTTAAAGTGATGCAGTAAAGTTGCTGAGGAAATGAGGTCTTTTGTTGGATATTTTTGTTTTGGACTGACTATTGGGAATTCAGCTCTGTGCACTGAGTCAGGTTTACAGGCTAGGAAAAAATAATGAAAGTATTTAGAAGAGGGTAATCAACTGTGAATGGTGAAAGACATGAAAATGAAAAGATACTAGAGTAAAATGGTCTTTAGCACTCATACTCAAACGCCAGAATAATTATTTCATGTGTGCAAGTAATCAACTCTAATTTTAGAAAGATTCCTTTGTTAATGTGAACTAGAGGTGATTTTGCTAGCATGCCACAATAATATAAACTATGGATTTGTATTATGTACAAAGCTTGAATATTATATATTATTTAAAGGGCAGAATTATGCCTTTTATATTTTTGTTCTTGAGTATTACAGGAACAGCAGCCTTGAAGTATTTGCTTCTGCTTTACTAACCAGTATCCATACATGAATCAAATATTGTTCCACAAAATATTTGTGGATAATAATTTTCTGATCTGGCATGGGAAACTTACTGATTTACATTCATTTGTTACATCATTAAAACCACAGATATTTAAAATTTTTAAGTGGAATTGCTAATATGATCTCATTGACTTCCTTGCTATAACTGTAGAAATAGGCCAAGAAGGGATTTGTACATCAACTTATAAAGGTGAAGTACATGTTAGTTATTATTTGCAAAGAAAATGTATGCATCCTAGGCTCATGCTTAAATGTGTCACATGTGGACAGTAACTGTGCAAGTGAGCAAACAATAATGAGCACAAAGAAAAGCACTGAACTGGAATCTGGGATAAGTAAATGGAATATATCTGACACAAACGTTGCATTCTTTAAGAGAGGAAACACAAAGACACTGGAATACAGGCATGATGTAATTCATTTTATTGGATCAACATAGGTTACATGAGTTTTCAAGCTAGCATGAGCCCTTCATCAAGAGTTATTAAGTTACTGATGCTAAATATGGTGTTTAAATATCTACGTTTGCCTAGAAAAGGAAGTTTGTCATTTATTTCCAACTGGCTAAAATAATAAATTTTGAGAAATGCTATTATGGAAAAAATGAAGTTCAGGCTACACCACGGAGACAGGCAGTGTGTGTGTGTGTGTGTGTGTTTGTGTGTGTGTGTGTGTGTGTGTGTGTGTGTGTGTGTGTGTGTGTGTGTGTGTGTGTGTGTGTGTGTGTGTGTGTGAGAGAGAGAGAGAGACAGAGACAGACAGAAAGAGAGAGACAGAAACTGTAAAACAGAGAGTTGTGACGCTGCAAAAATCAAAGTTTGGCATGATACATTAGAGTTAGTATTCATTTAGCAGACAAGATAATACCAGGAGAGACTACTCTGACATTTAATGAGACAATAAATCTCAAAACAAGACGTGTAGGGATACTGGTTAAATCCAGAGAAGGATATTGAGAAATTATAATTTTTAAGTTATTAATCTGTCTAAACAAGCAATTTTTGTGAGACAGATGTTAACAGAAAATAGGATTTAGCAGTACTATCCAGTTCATGATGATAAGAAAGGCAGGGCTACCAAGAAAATAAGATACAGACTTAGAATATATGGATGTTGTATGCAGTTAATACACTACACAGGCTGTGGTTTAGCTAACTGAAAGAAGGAGAGAACGAAGGAGCGAGAAAAAGAAAGAAAGAAAGAAAAAGAAAAGAAAAGAAAATGGTTTTGTTATGTCAGTCTAGGGCTTTGAAGAACAGCAGAATTAGATAAAGTTTTGCTACATTTTTATAACTGTCTGAATATTAAGGTTTATTGACTGTTAAGTTTTTGGTTACTTACTGTTTTGACCAGAATATTGCTTTATCCTACAAAGCAAACTTCAAGTCCAAACTGGCCACAGCTACTAAAGACAATCATAAGGTCTTCTTCACATATGTCTGCAGTCTCAAAGGAAGCACTCAGATCTGCTCAGAACTGGTGGTCAAGGACACCACATATACAAATCCCATAGATATACTCAACCTGCTGGCAGACAGGTTAATTGAAAACATCAGCTCTCTGTCCCCCCATCAGTAAATCAGGACAACCCCAGCACCTACCCCCCCCCATATTTCTAGGGATCAAGTCATCACCGTCCTCTCAAAGGCAAACAATACAGCCTCCATGGGATCGATAACATCCCAGACCGCATCCTATATGATCTCAGGCAAGAACTTGCAGCACCATTAGTAACCCTATTCAACCAAAGCCTGAGTACCGGCTTCATCCCAGCTGAGTAGAGGACAGCCACTGTCATCCCACTGCACAAAGGTGGAGCATCCACCGATGCAAGAAATTATAGACCCATCAGCCTAACTAGCCTGATCTGCAAGGCCATGGAATGGATTATGATGGACCTCATTAACAAGGACATTGGCAACCTCCAAACACTCAATCCCACACAGTTTGGTTTCGTCAAGGGAAAGTCATGCCTGTTAAATTTAGTTGACTTCTTTGACTCAGTCACCAAAACCATGGATGAGGGGGAAGACTGTGCATGCTACCTACCTTGACCTGGCCAGAGCCTTCGATGCTTTTCCCCATTTGGGTATAATAGATAAACTTCTCAACTAGGCATCAATCTGTATGTTACCATATGGGTAGCAAACTGGCTAACTGATAGAACCCACCTAGTCAAAATAGGGGAAGCCACCTTAAGCAGTTGACCTGTAATGAACAGTGTACTCCAGGGATCAGTCTTGAGGCCTCTGTTGTTTGGGATATACTTTTCTGAGGTGCAGGCCAAAAACAGTGGGCTATGGCTGTCCAAGTTTGCAGATGACTGCAAGCTGGGCACTGTCATAATTTCCCCTAGTAATGTCGACATCCGCCATGAAGGTCTCACTCAAACAAATGACTGGTGCCAGAAACATGGCCTCAACCTGAATGCCAAAAAATGCATCATCTTCCCCTTTGGGGAGAGTAACGTCCCCACAAATTATCACATGAATAACAAGGTCCTAAGCAAGCAATCAGTTGTGAAGGACCTGGACACCCAGGTTTATAGCAAACTGACTTTTGACCACCGTATTGCCTCTGTTGTATGGAAAGCTTTCCACTTGACACACCTCATTAGTAAGGGTATCTCATCCAGTTACAAGGAGGTCATAACACCCATGTATTCTTTCATTATAACACCCATTATTGAGTACAATGCCCTTTTGGCATGTACCTCACAAAACACATGCAACAGCAGGAGAGATCACAGAGGTTCCTCACCAGAATAATCCAGGGCCTCAAACATCTACCCTACACAGATAGGCTAAAAGCCCTGTCCTTCTACTCAATCTCATACAAACTCCTCAGAGGTGACCTCTATCTGACATACAAAGCAATCTCAGACCCTACCTTGATGTGACTGCTGCATATCCTCAGGTCAAGCTCCAGCCACATAACCTGCTCACATGACCTCAACCTGGTCTGTGACATCAATAGGTCTTGTTGGTGGGACAGATTTGTGTCCCACAGACTTCCCCCTCTGTGGAGTAGACTCCCTCTTCATGTCAAGCAGAGTACCTCATTAACCCTTTTTAAGCACAACCTAGATAACTGGATGGGGAACAGAAAATACACTCCTGGGATTCCACCTGTGTCCCTGCTGGACAGGGGTATCAGGTGCTCACTTGTCAGAACATAGGCTTAATTCTTGGCTAGGCTTTTAAGGGCCTCAGTGCCAGTAGCCAAATAACTTTTTATGATCCTATGTGAAAGTAGCTACTTTTCTGTCATGATTTAATACTGGTGCTAAAACACAGACCCCAGTGTCAATATGAACTGGAGGTCAAATATTTAGAAGCCAAGGAAAAAGAAAGACTGCACAGGCATGAAGTGGAGCTTCTTACCCTTCGAGAGAGTCACTCCAAAAGCCTGGCTGCTTTAGGTCATTTACTATCATTTGTTTTAATATCTAATTTTAATAATTGGACACCCCTTTGAAAAGGCATGTGATACTTTAATTTGTGGCAGTGGGTTACCGTATTATTTGGGGGAAGAGACACAGCTGGAAATCTGCATCAGGTTTTCCCAGAAGTGTTTGGATGTGTGAGATTTGATTTATTTAAGTGTGAATGTATCAGAGGTCTTAAACTGGGACATGTTACTCTGAAGTGTGTAATAAGGAGTTACATTAAGGGTGGACAGAAGTATACAGTCCAGTCCCAGGATACAGAGCATGTTCCTGTTGTGCTCTTAGGGGAAATTGTGAAATATTACTCCTGTTTAAGTGACAGTCTCACACTGGAGTCAGTAGTGAGGATTGAAGCTCCTTAGTTACTGAACCAGGATAGTAAGGCACACACATTATTGTTGGAAGTCCGGTGAGGTATTGCCCAGATGTCACATTATTTAGTGGCAGTGGTGTGGGATTTTTAATTGGACTTCAGTAGCCTGTGGGTAGTTGGGATTATGGTGTGCACTCTTGACAGCTGTAAAGTAAACATACAGAATCTCAGCCCACCACAGTTTTGTTTATCTCTAGTTAGTTAATCAGGGACAGCAGGCAAAGATGTCAGCAGAAGACTATAGTAACATAGACTAAGAACCAGATGGCTAAGGAGTGTGAAGCCAGAGGACTGGTACATGGCAACCTGACTAAGGAAGCAATGATTTTAGCCTTAGTTGCAGCTTCAGCTCAGACCAGCCATTCTGTGGATATCCTGTTTGGTATTGGGAATCTGCAGCCTGCTGAAACAGGACAGTCCACATTTTCTTCAGAGGACCTGAGAATCCATCTAGAATTAAGGACACTGGAACTGGAGGCCAAGGAGAGAATGCAATGACTGGAGGCAGAAGAAAGGGAGAAGCAGCACCTATATGAACTGGAAGCCGAGGAGGAAATGTGACATCTGGAGGCTGAGGAGAAACAGCGTCAATATTAACTGAAGGTCAAATGTTTAGAAGCCATGGAAAATGAAAGACAGCACCGTCATGAAGTGGAGCTTCTTTACCCTTTGAGAGGGTCATGGAGGTAATGGGGAAGGGAATAACCAGACCCCAGAAGCTGTAAAGGTCAGCAAACTTTTTCCTCAATACAGGGATGGGGATGACTTTGATAGTTTTATTCATATATTTGAGAGGGTATGTAGACAGTATGATGTTGACCACGAATTCTGGATTTGGCTACTGACTCCTTTACTCCATTATAAAGCTGCTCAGATCATGTCAAAATTGCCTGATGTAGATTGCTTGAAAAAACTGTCTTCTTGATTGTTTTAAACTAACACCTAAAGCTTATTAAAAAAAAGTTTTGTGAATGTAGACGTAAGGCAGATGAAAGTATACATAATTATATTACTGATTTAAGTACTTACTTTCACAGATGGGTGAGTGGGTGTCAGGGTTCTTGCTGTGTATGCAGTAGCTTAGCAATTTGCTTTATACCTGAAAATAAGAAAGATGGAAAGGTGATTTTTATATGTCTTTTTTCTGTTTTGTTTTGCTTTCATAAGTGTTTTCTTTATTTGCAACTGAATTTTTTTGCTGTGTATACAGTAGCTTAGCAACCTGTGACGTATAAATCTCACTGGTGAAAAAAGAGACACATTTTTACTTGGTAGTTAGTATTTAAATGTTAGTTCAGTGTTTGTAATTGTGGTCTGATGAAGCTTTACAGTGAAAGCACTAACTCTGTTTTTTAATAAACTATGCTTTTATTCTTCAATTACTGGTCTTTGATATTTACAACTTGGACTGTTGCTAATATTGTTCTGCCTCAGGTATTATCTGCTATTGGCATTTTATAATATACTGAAGGGACAGTATTTATACTGCTTCTACACCTCTGCTGTGTTTCTCCTGGGATTTTAAGTGACATGAACATTTCCTACGTTATTCCCAAGCATTTAATTGCCAGGGACTTTATCTTTTTTGTTTCATATTAACTGTGGTGTTGTCCCTAGTGAGCATGGCTAAAGGTTTTAATTCTGATCTTGAACTTGGATATAATCTGTAGAGAGGGCTGAATGTTAAGAGAAATGACCGACTGTCTAATTTTATTCGTATGGATAATAACCTACTTCTTATCGAGCAGTTATCTGTTGAGACAATGGAAAGTGATGATGGTGAGTGTTTTATTAAATATAAAGACAAACTAAGACTGTTAGAGAAGATTTATATCAGCTTAAGTGGTTGCAATGCCAACATTTTCACATGGAGGCTTGTTGCAAGCTTAAAATTATACCTAGGGTGCTGCGTATCCTAAAGATGCTAACTTATGGGGACACGCACCATGAATTGTTGGCAAAATGGCAGAAGATCAACTTGGATATGTGCTTTTTATATATGCAACTGATCACTGATTATTTTAAACCAACAGAACACAATTTATGTCTCAGTATTCCGCAACAACAGGAAGAGTTGTATGCTCCAGCAGAGCATGATAAGGTGGGCTTTAATATTTGTGCACTTATTGATCAAGTAGGTGTTTATGAGAGCAAACTCAAAGATCGAAAGAAAAAGAAAGTTCAAAGAGACATGAGGGATTTTCAGTATAATTATGTTTTACTTGGCCCATGGAGAGTTCACCAGAAAGTAATGCTAAATAACCGAATGAAGCAATTCAAGATGATGGTGAGTGAGCCAATGCTGCATCTACTATGATGGCACTATAATGAACATATTTCCACTCCCATGATTAATGTATCTATTTATAGTACATCACAGGAGAGCAGGCTGTCTGAAAATGAGGTGGTTCAGCAAGCTGATAAGGTTGACATAGTACCTGTTCTTCTTCCTAAAACAACTGTTTCTAATGGTGGACAGGTTTTTCCTATGTTACCCCTTCCCTTTTGAGGAGAAAGGAGGGGTGTCAAAACCAGATCCCACAGCAAGGGAAGAACCACGAGATAACAGTCACTCAAAGAAACCAATTATCCAACCATAAAAAAGATGTGGCGAAAGACAGACAACAATTAGTTTGGAATATATCAAATAGAAGTTTGTCAACAGCTGAATGTCAGGTCCTTAATAAGGGCCTATCTTTTATATCTGCTCAGTAAGTGGACTTGGCTGATGCTATTGTTGATTTAAAGTTTTTTTATTAGAAATTTGATGCTTAAGTTAATGTTTGATAAACAGACCGATGTTACTGTAGACACGCATGTATTTTGGAAGCCCGGTGCATACACACCACAGAACCACCCTGTATTAGAAGTGTTTAGTCAGATCTGTGAAGAAGAAATATATGATTTGCTGTGCAGTAATAGAAGACCTGGATTTGTTAATTTGACCAAGGAAGAGAGAGAAGCTTTGAAGACACTGTAGATGGATAGAACAATAGTCATTGCACCTGCTGATAAGGGTGGTTCTGTGGTTGTGATGGATAGGCATTCTATTTTATGAAGATGAATGAAATGTTGCAAGATAATAGTATGTATAAAGTTATTGAAAATACTACAATAACCTTGATGTCCCAAGAAACTATAGCTTCACTAAGTGACTGTGTGAGTGCTGGCATAACTAACAAAGAATTGTTTAAATACTTTATGGTTGAGAAGCCGTTAATTCCCATGTTGCAGGGAATGCCAAAAATTCATAATGACCCATTGACACCCCCATTTAGACCTACAGTATCAGGGGGAGGGTGGCTCACTCAGCCACTATCAATATATATTGAGAAACAGTTGAGACCTGTTTTAGATCAGTATGGGATAGTATTATGGGACAGTAAGCATTTTTTTGCAAGATTTATACACTAATCTTACAGAAAGTGACAACAGAACACCTACTTACATGGTGACATTAGATGTTCCATCTCTATTCACTGTGATTCCAGATTTAGAGGGTATGCAGATGATGATGGTGTTTCTACAGGTAAACAGCACTTATTATATTGACTCTAGAGAGAAAATTGAATTTTTGGATATCAAAGTAATTTGTAATTCAGATGGGCGTCCGCCTCATTGGGAGAAGTACATCTCTCCTGAGAGACTAGAGACTGCAAGTTTTGAGAAGACCCACTTACCATCTTAGAAACAAACCAAACCAAAAAAACAAAAACTACAACTGTATAAATAAAAATAACAAAATATGTCAAGACTCGTGGCATTTTCTGGAAACATTGAACAACATGGAATTTAACACCAACTTTAATTATTTAACTGTGAATGCCAAAGATTTGTACACTGTTATCCCACAGGAATTAGGCATTAGTTGGGTGAGGGATTTCTTGCACACAAAAGGTGTTTCAGGTGAGGACATTGATTTGATTGAATATCTATTAGACATTATTCTATTTAATAACTATATTTTGTTCAATGATGAATATTTCCTACAAAAAAAACAGAATAGCCATGGGGTCTCCTTGTGACAGAAGTTTCACCAATTGTGTTATGGCCCACTGGGAAAAAGAATTCCTTTTTAGCAGTGAGATTTGTTGACAGAATATTTTGGTATACACATTATTTGGATGATATTTTTATCATCCTGAAGGGTGACAGCAGTGTGGCAAATGAATTTGTTGACTATATCTCTAGCCTGACCCCCTTTCTTAAGTTCACTTTTGAATTTAACACTGACACTATTTCATTTTTAGATGTCCTACTTTAAAAGGAGACATCAAATAAAAGGTATGTGGCTAGAATTTATGGGAAGCCAAGCTATTCCAATACTTTCTTACATTTTGAGAGCTCTCATCCATACCACCAAAAGAAAGCTGTAATAAAAGGTCAAATGGTGAGAGCTGCCAGAATGACTACTTTGGAGGACAACTTCCTTATGGAGTGTGAATTACTTTGGAACATGTTCCTTAAAAGGGAGTACCCACCGTATCTAACTGATGAGGTACTGGCTGAAGTGTATAGGAAGAGAAACTCTGGTTGTTTTAAGCCGATCTTAAATAAGGAATTTGTTATTAACACAACTGAAGGCTTGAGTATTGATGAAACATCAATTTTACCTACGCCCCCTACCACACACATTAATTTCTCTCTCACCTTCACTACACCTTTTTCATTAGATGCAGGGACGTTGAGAGACATTTTAATTAAAAATTGGTCCCTTCTTAGAGATGATCTTCTCATTAGACAGAAAATTGATGAAGTCCCAAAACTGATTTTTAAATGGGGCTACAATTTGAAGAATATACTTGAGCGGAGACACAAGGTTATCCCTACAAGTTACAGGATGATTAAATGTGGTAGGTATAATTTTTGCAAATTTATTGAATTCACCAATAGAGTGCACATTCGTAATCATACCTTTGTCATTGTCATTAATGGCAAATATAATTGTGACAACCGTGGGGTGGTTTACCTTGCCTTATGCCAAATGTGTCCTGGTTTTTATTTCTGGAAAACCAAACAATGTTTTAAACAGAGGATATATGAACACCAGTATGACATCAGCAGGCAGAATAGCACGAATGCCCTAGCCAAACACATATTAGAGAACCATTGCTATCATTTTCACTACATAGTCATTGATCAAGTTTCAAAGAATACTAGAAGTGGACCTTGATCTTTAAGATTGGATGAACAGGAATTAGTTTGGCAACATAGGGTGAATGTGCATAAGCACAACCAGGTCTTAATGACCAATGTTCTTTGAAATGTATTCTGAAATTAAAATCCTTGGAAAGGCGCACAACCCCATCATTTGGGTTTTGTTGTTTATGTATCTTAAACTTGTTTTTGATGTACTTTGTTTATACCTGTTTTATATTATGTGACATTTTTAAACTGGGAAGGTGTTTGTCATTAAATATCTAATTGGGAATGTGATGTCATAATATATATCATGACAGTATTTAAACTGCTTTGCAGTTGGTTTTATTTTAAGAAGTTCATGTAAGTGGGAGTGAAAGAAAGCGCAAACATAAACTTGTGGGAGTATACCCTTGCCTCTTGTGTTTTTATTTATACAGTTGTAGTTTTTGCTTTTTGTTTTGGTTTAATAAGGAATTATGTTTGAGGTGGACAGAAGAATACAGTCCAGTCCCAGGTTATAGGGCTTATTCCTATTGTGCTCTTAGGGGAAAATTGAGGAATATTACTCCTGTTTAAGTGACAGTTTCACACTGGAGCCAGTAGTGAGGACCGAAGCTCCTTCGTTACTGACCCAGCATAGTAAGGGATGTCACATTATTGTTAGCAGTCCAGTGGGGTATCGTTCAGATGTCACAATGGTAGTTGTTTTGCTCTGTCTACAGCTCTGTCAAACTCCCTTGCAGAGTGACCTTCAGTAAGCATGGCATCTTTCAGCTGTGCCAACTATGTGTATCTTTCTGCCTCACTAGAACAAATGCAGTGATATCAAAGTGCCTGACTGCAACTAATTTCTTTCTTTGTCTGATTACTGCTTCTGTGAAGATACATCTGTCTGTCAGTTGCTTTCATGGAGGCACATGTCAGCAATATTTCATTTTGTATAGTAAGCTTAGTATCATCGAAGGTTAAATGTGAAGTTGAGTCCCTCAAGGAGAGATGCTGTTTAGTCATTGGTGAAATTCCTTGAGAGAGTCAATGCCATGTGCCCAGATTATAAATAAGTCATCAATAAAATGGAAATAATCAAGTGGTCTATTCTTGCAGTGCTGGAGAAATTCCTTTTCTAGTTTTGCCATGAAGAGGTGTCCATATTGTGGCGCCATTCTGGTGCTCATTGCAGTGCTCATAATCTGAACATAAAGTTTCCCATTAAAGGTAAAATCGTTATGTGTCAGAATAAATTCTATAAATTGTCCCACTATATCTGGAGAAATGTTGTGATGATCTATTTTCTCTTGTAGGTACTTAAGGCAGGCAACAATTCCATCTTCATGTGGGATGTTAGTCTAGAGTGATGTAACATCCATTAGGGCTAAAGCAGTGTTAGATGTTGGGTTTGATAACCTGACAGAATGCTAAGAAAATGAGGGGTGTCTTAAATACAGCTCACACTTTTGTTGACTAAGGGTTTCAGAATTTATTCCACAAACCCAGAAATCCCTTCTGCCAGGATTCCTTTTTCCTGATATTATAGGGTTTCTTAGATTTTTGATAGCATGTAGAACACTCCTGGCAAAGGCTGATTTGGAATGTCATTAGTTTGCCCTGGATGGCATCTAGGAAGGATTTAATAAGGTTCTTTAGTTCTGCTGTATACTGTTGAGTTGGATCCTTGGTCAGCTGTCTGTAGAAAGTGTGATCAGAAAGCTTCAATAATATAGTCAACATGATTCTGGATAACCACTGCAGACCCTTTGCCTGTCTCTTCTATGATGATGTTGTGATTGACTTTCAAGGACTTTCTGTACATTCTTTCTGACAGAGAAAGCTTGTAATATGTCTGTCTTTGTACATTCAGGATTCAATGATTTACATTTTGTCAAAAACAGGCCATATAGCTATACAACTCTGTAACTGCATCCACTTGGAGGGGTGGAGGTGGAAGATGTTTTGTACCTGTTTCTGTATTCACATTACCTGTGTTCTCCTGTATTTGTAAATCATGAAAGAATTCCCCAAGTCCCAGTATCTAAAAATGCTCCTTATGTTCTCTGCAAAACTATACTCTCCCCCGGATTCTGCAAGCCCTGCACGGCATGCAGGACTAGTGCAGGAGCTCCAGCAGGCAATATGTCATATGTAATATAGGAATAACCTGTAGGGGCGTGCACGAGCACTCCTGCACTAGCCCTGCACAGACTCAGCACCTGTATGCAAATTACCTCATTTGCAGGAGAAATCCATGCAAATGAGGTGAATTTGCGATCCAGGAAGCTAGAAACTGGCCGTGCAGGACTAGTGTAATCTGCAGAAATGTACTCCGCCAGTAACAGAGTACATTTCTGCAAATTACAAAACGGAGCTATAACAGCTCCAAATAAAGGGTGGATATCATGTAGAAAGCATACCAATGGCCAACTATAAGGCCATTGGCATGGAAAACACTTGCAAAAATAAAAAAAAATCAACATTTAATTTTTTTAGCCAATCTCGGCTGTTTAAGAGTAGGGCAACTGTGCACAAATGGGATCAGGGAAAATAAGATAAAAAACATAAAATAAGCATTCTAACCAAAATCACTATTTTGCCATTATACTCAATGGCAGGCAGAAGACAACATGGCCAGTGAATAGTGGTTGCTAAGGGGGGAGGCTCAGTGTGGGACATGTAACTATGCATTAGCAGGCAATCCTATGCAAATGAGGGGAATGATAATGAATCCAAAATTTCCCCTGCATGCTAGTCAGCACCCAACAGTGTAAGAGCAGGAATAACTTGATGCAAGCCTAGGAGTTAGCTGACATTATAGGAGGGGTGTCAGGCATACTGTAAGCGGATTGGAGCCCTGTGGCTCGGGTTTGCTCCCAGCTTAGCAGAGCTAAGCAAGGGGGTGTGTCTGAATCTGCCTAGCACTCTTTACATTGCCTAAGCATGTGTGCACACCGTTCACTGGGTTTTAAAGGAAAGAAAAAGGTAAACCAGGAAATAGCAGCTCTGTGCACATTTGAGCACTGTGTTTGTGCTATGAACCCCAGGCTTTAAACAGGAAGGCAATGGGAAGGGAAAACAGCAGTAGGAAGGTAATCTAGGAAAACTAGCATAGCTGGCAGGTGAAATGTATCAGAATCAGCCAATTACACAGGCATCAGACAAGCCCAGTCCAAAAAACTACTATAAACTATGCAAACACCTTTCCTTTTGTTTTTTTCCCATACTCTACACCACCGGTGTATACAAGCAGGGAAATTTTAACAAACAAAGCAACAAAATGATAGGGGCTGCAATAGTTATCATACAACAACATGTGGAAGAGGCTGAGGGTGGTGAGGATGTGAATGCTGTTGACCAACCCACAGTGAAGAGACAGAGAAGAGTTTACAAACCCAGGGTAACCTACCAGGGGCTACATGAGCTGGAGATAGTGGGGCACTATAGAGTGGACAGGGACCTCTTACAGCAAATTGTTGAGCTGTGCTGGCCACGCCTGACACACAGAAATAACAGAGGGAAACCCATCCCAGTGGATACCAAGGTATGTGCAGGCCTAAGAATACTAGCTACAGGTACCTTCCAAAGGCCAACTGGGGATATGATGGGGAACTCACAGGCATCTACATCCAGGGCACTCCACCAGTTCCTGGATGCCATGTCAGCACATGCCAGTGAGCACGTATATTTTCCTAACACCCGTGAGGTGTTGGCCAGCAATATGCAACTGTTCCACCAAATAGCAGAATACCCTGAGGTAGTGGGTGCTATAGACTGCTCACACATACGCATCAAAGCACTACCCAATGAGTAGGATAGGGTCTACATCAACCGCAAGGGCTTCCCCTCCATCAACTGCCAGGCCGTGTGCGATGCCCAGGGCATAATAATGAATGTGTGTGGTGGCTACCCTGGAATCTATCACGATTCCCACATCTGGCATCTGATGCAGCTGTACCAGAGATTTGCCAAAGGGGACATCCCTTACAGTCACCTAGTGGGGGGTGCTGGTTGCGCACTGGAGCAGTGAATGATGACACCCATCAGAAATGCACACACACCCAAACAAAAACTACATAATGAGGCACATGCACAGACCAGAATTATAATAGAGCATGTGTTTAGGATGCTCAAGTCATGGTTCCGGTGCCTGGACACATCCAGTGGAGTCTTGCAGTACTCACCAGCTATATGCACCCAAATTGTCATTGTATGCGCCATGCTACACAATATGATCCTGCGGAAACAGCTGCAGCAGGAACAGCATGGGGCAGGGTCACACAGCCCCCCACCATTGCCAAGGCCTGCACAGGTACAGAGTGACTTGGGGAGGAACAACCTGAGACTGCCCCAGTAGGCAGAAGGAGGTGTGCCCAGTATGCCCTGGCCTTGACAAAGGGGCAATGCATAGCACATACACTGACACAGGAGGGACCCAGAGAATGACACCTCTATCTAACTCGCACATACAGTAAAAGGGACGCCAAACAAGACACTACCTGTGCTCAACCATGTGTAGGGAGTGTACTATGTGCATCCAACAGAAGCAGCCCTGCAGCACCACCCTCAGTACTGGCACACCCACAAGGTAAGTCACTCAACCTACCAATTGTCGAATGGAGTAGTATGTGTTGCTATCTGTATCTTTGGTATGGATGTCAGCATGCAAGGGAATTGTGTGACTGAATGGTATGCCAGCAGATAGTAGACACCTATAGTGGCAGCATGGGATCTGTAACAAATACTGGTATCACCATAGAAGCCAGTACTACACAGGGCAACAAAACCCACTGCAGCAAATGTGCTGGGCCACATGTGCTTCCATATGACTCACAAATGCCAGTCGGGCAGGTACACATACCCAACAACAATCTCAGCCAGAAGGACAGGTGTAGACAAACACAAACAAAGGCTGTGCTATGGTCTCTGAATGATGCCTATAGGTAATCTCCCCCCCTCAGGCCTACACATACAGACTACATCAGGTCAGGCAGTGGGATGTTAGTTCTGAAGGGTAGGAAGTCAGAAACTAATATGCACGTCAATCAAACCTAATACCTCTAGTACACTGGTATGCCTCTAGTCAGCATGATAGGTTAGAATACAGAATGAAATGGAGTACCTGACATACCAGTACAGTCATAGCAAATGTGTACAAGTGTCAGGTGTGTGTCCCCCATGCTATGTAGAAATATAGAAACAGTCAGGTGCGCCCCCCCCAATCCTGTGTAGAAATGTAGAAACAGTCAAGTGTGCCCCCCCCAAACCTGTGTAGAAATGTAGAAACAGTCAGGTGTGCCCCCCATCCTATGTAGAAATGTAGTCAGGTGTACCCCCCAATCCTGTGTAGAAATGTAGAAACAGTCAGGTGTGCCCCTCCACAATCCTGTGTAGGAATGTAGAAATAGTCAGATGTGCTCCTCCAATTCTGTGTTGAAATGTAGAAACTGTCAGGTGTGACCCCCCCCAATCCTATGTAGAAATGTAGGAACAGTCAGTTGTGCCCCCCCCACTCCTCTGTAAACATGTAGAAAGAGTCATGTGTGCCCCTTCCCCCAGTCCAGCATAGAAATGTAGTAACAGCCAGGTGTGCCCCCTCCCAACCTCTGTAGAAATGTAGAAACAGACAGGTGTGCCCCTCCCCCAGTCCTGTGTAGAAATGTAGAAACAGTCAGGTGTTCTCCTCCCAACCCTACTTCGAAATGTAGTAACAGTCAGGCGTGCCCCCCAAACCTGTTTAGAACTGTAGTAACGGTCTGGTGAGCCCCGCCCCAATCTAATGTACACATGTCATAACAGTCAGGTGTGCCCCCCCCCCACAACCCTATGTAGAAATGTAGTAACATGTATGTGTAAGTATAATACCAGTGGAGCACAGATGCCCAGTGGTGACCAAGGTAGCAGGATAAATTGTAGCATTTGCACAATATGCAGGTATGTGTGTGTGTGTTAGGTTGGTGTGTGTTTCATATTGTGTGACAGTGGTCAGTACATATGCATGTTGAGGTATGACCTGGTGGCCATTGCCCACTACTTCTGATGACAGGGCCAATTCCTCACAACTGCAGTGGCTAAGACAATTCCCACCAGTATAACACATGCTAACAGTAAGCCACTGTAAATGTATGGTGGTAATAGGTGTCACCATCTGAAAGATTGACATGGCATGGCTGTTGGCCTAGATATACAAGCAGTACACAGGGGAAAGTACCCCAGACATGCAGTATATATTGTGTAGCTGTGAGATGGACACACCCTTGGAATTGTACAAACAGGTATGCATCACATTATATGGACCTGTAGTAGGGGATACTGGTGTTGTCTGCCCGAACACTTGCAGATCACAAAGGAGGTAGGACTGATGTATTGGGAAACAGCTGATGTACCTGCACATGCCAGCATAACTGGAATGCCCCATGCATATCTGTGTGTCAGATGCAAGTAGTGTCCATAACACATATGCACTCAGCTCACCAAGACACCACCCACAGGTACCTCTCTGGTCACATTCCTTCTGTGGGGAATGGGTACAATATGACCCCACCTGTATATGGCAATAGCAAAAGAATGCAGCATGCAGTGCAGGTATCCCATGCAGGTGTGTCCCTCGTCATAGGTAGCACCCTGTCAGCATCCACACCACCTGATCAAGTCTGATAGAAGGTATTGGCATGAACATCTAGCACGCCTACCCTGTCACCCCAGGGGAATATACTGTACGGTGATCTGAGACTGTAGGACTGACAGAATGCAACTGCCTACCACATCTGGCCCACATCACACCAAATGGCCTACAGGCCTCTGCCAAAGGCCTGTGTCTCACACATACTGCCAATGCATGTTATGGCATGGACACCCAAATAACATAACACATTCCACATAAGCCATATGCAAGGCCATGTGGACAAACCACAGTAACATGTCCACAATGTCCCATTGCATAAACTGTGGACCAACACCAAAACACAGTTGTGATGGGGTGATAACCTTAGGGAAAGTATCAGAGAATGTATTCGTAATGTATGGAAGAGGATAGAATAACAGAGGGGGTGGGAGCATGGGCAGCATGGAATGTGCAAGGTCCAATGCAAAGCTGTGTGCATACACTATCCCTGGCTGCAAACACATAAATGGATGGCTACATAATTGCCTGTATGCCACAATAGGGGTAATGCCCTGACTCATGGCACCTGCCTCTGCATAACCTGTGTGACTCTGTAGGGCTCTGAGGTATTGCCACAGCAAGATAAGGCCATAATATCATGTTGATGGATATACAAGTATGGGATCCTCTGCCAGCACTGTACCAAGGTGCTGAACTGGATACACAGACCCAGCAGCAAGTGTCTGCAGCTCCCCCTCCAGAATGGCATAACTTGTCATGAATATGTAGGCATCTCCCCACAATACCTGACACAGCTGCAGTCACTCTACTCCCCCAAGACATCACTGTGAGCAAGAATGTCCACCTGACAGTACATGAGGACACAAAACATCACAGTGTATAACAGTATACATGTCTGAATATCTTTACTAACAGCAGTACCATGTAGCTGAAGCAGCACTGACACAATCACCTACAGTACACACTATCTCCTGCACAGTTTGTCCCCATATTGCCAAATAATCGATGAATACCCTGCAAAAACAGTTTGCTACCTGTAAGTATACAACACAAAGGTCTGCACTGGAGTACAAACTACCTGGAATTGAGCCACACATTCAGTACAGAAGGGCATACTGGGCATGCTCACACACCTAAACAAATGAAGCCCATGTCTGCAAACAACAGTGGACCATACATATCTGGCAGTTGCAGATGTTAGTGCATACACTCCTCAGTATGCACCAGTCATGCTTTGCACACACAGTGGATAGGAATACAGACATATATCCAAGGACAACGCACTATAATAAGCCAAAGTAGATGTACATAGATGTGTGGAAGAGAGTGACTGTGACAAGGAGCCATCCACCATGATGCCTGTCCCATCCAACACACAACCAAATGGCTACAACCACATGAGGTGTAAATGTCACTCACTGTAGACAATAGCCACTGGTATCTGTCAGCCTTACAGACTATGTGGTGCAAGTGCTAGCTGTACAACATGACTGTACAAGGAAGTAGTCATCTGGCAGCTGTATACACATACCTGTGGAATATCCCCCTGTGTGTGCTTGCATGTGGTGTGTCAACCTCTAGATGAATGGGTTATGGGCCATGTACACACACTGCTCTCCCCATAGCCTTACTATGGCAAGCCTGCTGAGATTATCCACTTTGAAATACACCGTTGGGAAAGGTGTAGCCCAATAATCTCTATGGTGCATCCTATAACTGCGTACTGCTATAATGTCATAAACTAGTTAGGTAGGAGTTCTAATCTCAGACATGGCACCTGTGTGTGTCCCTGTCTGTGTATGAAACAATGCATTTTAGGCTAGTCACACTCACTACAAATAAAATGCCCTACTTTGGCAAGGCTGCTGATGTCATTCACTGTGAAATACACCTTTGGGAAAAGTGTAGGACAGTAATCTCCATAGCACATCCTATAACTGCATACTGCTATGCTGTAGTGAGATAAACTAGCTAAGTAGGAGTTATAATCCCAGACATGGCAACTGTGTGTGTTTGTGTGTGTCCCTGTCTATGGAGGGAGCAATTTTAGGGTAGTCACACACACTACATTTCAAATGTCCTACTTTGGCAAGGCTGCTGATGTCATTCACTGTGAAATACACCTTTGGGAAAGGTGTAGGCAAATAATCTCCGTGGCATGTCCTATAAGTGCTTACTGCTGTAGTGTGATAAACTAGTTAGGTAGGAGTTCTAATCCCCGACATGGCAGCTCTGTGTGTGTGTGTGTGTGTGTGTGTGTGTGTGAGTGTGTGTGTGTGTGTGTGTGTGTGTGTGTGTGTGTGTGTGTGTGTGTGTGTGTGTGTGTGTGTGTGTGTGTGTGTGTGTGTGTGTGTGTGTGTGTGTGTGTGTGTGTGTGTGTGTACCCCTCTCTGTGTAGGAAGCAATGCATTTTAGGCTAGTCAGACTCACTACAATTCAAATGCCCTACTTTGGCAAGGCTGCTGATGTCATTCACTGTTAAATATACCTTTGGGAAAGATGTAGTCTAGTAATCTCTGTGGCTCATCCTATAACTGCGTATTGCTGTAGTGTGATAACCTGGTTAGGTAGGAGTTCTAATCCCAGACATGGCAACTGTGTGTGTTTGTGTGTGTTCCTGTCTGTGTAGGGAGCAATGTATTTTAGGCTAGTCACACTCACTACAATTCAAATGCCCTACTTTGGCAAGGCTGCTGATGTCATTCACTGTGAAATACACCTTTGGGAACAGTGGAGCCCATTGATCTCTGTGGTGCATCCTATAACTGTGTTTTGCTGCAGTGGGATAATCTAGTTAGACAGGAGTTCTAATCCCAGGAATGGCAGCTGCGTGCATTTGTGTATGGAGTACTGCTTTTTAGGCTACTCACACTCACTACAATTCAAATGCTCTACCTTGGCAAGGCTGCTGATGTCAATCACTGTAAAATACATCTTTGGGGAAAGAATATTCCAGTAATCCCCGTGGCATGTCCTTTAATAGCGTAATGCTGTAATGTGATATAGAACTCTAGTAGGGGTTCTTTTCCCACACATGGCAGGTGTGTGTGTTTCTATGTCTGTGTAGGGAACAATGCTTTTTAGGCTAGTCACACTCACTGCAATTCAAATCCCCTACTTTGGCAAGCCTGCTGATGTCATTCACTGTGAAATGCACCTTTGGGGAAGGAGTATTCCAATAATCCCTGTGGTGCATCCTATAACAGAGTAATGCTGTAGTGTGATATAGAACTCTGGTAGGGGTTCTATTCCCACACATGGCAGGTAGGCCTGTTTGCATGTGTGTTTCTGTATCTGTGTAGGAGCAATGCTTTTTAGGCTAGTCACACTCACTACAATTCAAATGCCCTACTTTGGCAAGCCTGCTGATGTCATTCACTGTGAAATACACCTTTGGCGAAGGAATATTCCAGTAATCCTTGTGGCACATCTTATAACAGTGAAATGCTGTAGTGTGATATAGAACTCTGGGAGGGGCTCTATGCCAACACATGGCAAGTGTGGATGTTTATGCATGTGTTTCTATGTCTGTGAAGGGAGCAATGTTTTAGGCTAGTCACACTCACTAGAATTCAAATGCTCTACTTTGGCAAGCCTGCTGTCATTCACTGTGAAATACACCTTTGGGGAAAGAGTACTCCAGTATTCCCAATGGCGCATCCCATAACAGTGTAATGCTGCAGTGTGATATAGAACTCTGGAAGGGGTTATATTCCCTCACATGCCAGGTGTGGATGCTCGTGTGTGTGTTTCTATGTCTGTGTAGGGAACAATGCTTTTTAGGCTAGTCACACTCACTGCAATTCAAATCCCCTACTCTGGCAAGCCTGCTGATGTCATTCACTGTGTAATACACTTTTGGGCAAAGAGGAGTCCAGTAATCTCCACGATGTGTCCTATAAGTGTGTAGTGCTGTATTGTAATAAATTAGTCAGGTAGAAGTTCTAATCCCAGAAATGGCAGGTGTGTCTGTGTGTCTGTGCTTGTCATTCATATCCTGGGTGGAGGTGGCTGTGAGTATGTAACAACTGGACTCACTGTGGAGATGGTTTTGCAAATTACTTATATGGTGGCCCTAGTATATGTGTGTAGTGCTGTCGTGTAATAAATTAGTCAGGTAGGAGTTCTAATCCCAGAAATGGCAGGTGTGTCTATCTGTCTGTGTTTGTCATTCATATCCTGGGTGGAGGTGGCTGTGAGTATGTAACAACTGGACTTACTGTGGAGAGGGTTTTGCAAATTACTTATATGGTGGCCCTAGTATATGTCAAATGTCCACCTTACAGGGATAACAGATGTGAAATAGCCGAGAGGCTGGTGTGCAAATCCATACCCCTACATGTCACATCAAGGACTGGTGAACAAAGTTAGCAACCCTTGTATTACCCAGAAAACACTCTCAACCCATGTCTCATACACACATACACTTGCCTAGGCAGCAACAGCTATGTTGGTAGTACCCTGCATATTGCCCACTGATAGTAACCATGGTGTAAATGCAGTGGGCTACAGAGGGTATGGCACCCTGTCCATCAGTCCAATAGGCACATATATGTAGACAGTGCACCTTCCCTATGTCCTCCATTCAACACCTGTGGTGCCATCAAATGTGACCCACAAAGGACATACCATGCCTTAGAAACATGCCCTGTATGGACAGATGCCACTGACACCAGGGAATACCTGTATCAAGCTATCAATGTAGGTTCAGGATCAATCTGCCATCCATTACCAGTTCCCACCACATGAGGCTAGGACAGGCACATCCGATGATAACAATCTGTGTACACAACATGGGTCAGACACCGCAGGTACAGTTACACATGTCACTGTACATGCATGTGGGATGTGTGAGCATCCCAGACACCGTCCATATCATTGATTAAGGAACACATACATGGCATGTAATGCACAGCAATGGCCACACAATAGTTACCCAGGTGACTGAATGGTGGATACAATACCCACCTGCGTGAGCCAATCAAGACACTACACCCCTGAGCCACATTGCAGAACATTGTCATGTGGCCTGATGTCAAGGTATACCCAACAGCTAGCTTTGTATAGCCGCCTGGCACAGTCGACCACTTAACACCCATGAAGCAATGCACCCATGCATGTCAGTACTGGAACCCTGTGTCTGTGTGTGTGGTGTATGATGCCTATGACCACATTCACACTCACCACAACCTCCATTGGCATACTGAAGCATGCTGTCTGATGTCAGACACCTCCACATACTCTTTACCCATATAACCTCCGGATAACCCATGTGGTGTATGTGATACCTGCACAGTACTGTATTGTGTCAATCTAAGTAGTGAGGAGTTGTATTCCTGACCCTGTCAAGTGTGTCAATGCGCATGGGTCCCTGAGAGAGTTTGGCTGTGTTGATGCTGACACCTGTTCATGTGGACAGGCACGTGTACTACACTTACCGTATAGCTACCATATCATTGTTGCAGATGTCACTCACCATCACATATATATTTGGAGGGTTCCTCAACATGTAACCAATGCAGCGCATCCAATAACTGCATAGACATGTGATAGCAGTACATAGTCAGTCAGGGGTTTGATACTCTGTACTGGTAGGTGTGTGACACAAACATGCTTAAGTTTTACTCTCCCACCCCTCCCTGACCTATCTTTGCCTCTGTCTGCATCTCTCACTCCCTCTCTAGTGGATGTGGAGACTTACACCTGCTTTGCTTATGCAGCAGCATGTGTATTGTAAGTGATGCTCATGATCAGCTGATGGCCTCTGTATGAATTGCAGCCCTCCTCTCGCTGATTACATGTGGAACAGCTGTGGTAACATCCCCATAGCCAATTGCATGGAAACACACTCTAATATCTAGGAACATCCTGTTGGTGTTGGGCCTTTTCATTCACTGTGAGCAGGACCTAGATCTGTTGTTTGGCAAACAGCATCACAGATGGATTGGGGATTTACCTCTAAAAATATACACTGTGGAAACAGGCCAACACACAGGAGGGAGATGTGCCTGACATGACTACAGAACGTACGTGTTGCAGTACTGCATTTGGAGTAATGTTGGTTTAACAGGGTGTGTGTGGATATGGCTGTCCTATATGTTGTAATAAATGTCATGTCAGTGCTATGTTTATAAGGAAACCCCCATCTGCAGGGTCATCTGTAGACTGGGGCAGTGTGTGGTGCCTTTTGTTTCTTATGTTACCCACAGAGCACCTATCTGTGAACTGCAGAAGCACAGTGTGAGGATTGCAGTCAGTACATGGTGACAGCCATGAGAGTTACTTACTTCATATCCCTCATAGGACATATGTTGCAACAAACCCTGTTACAACAGTAAATGTATGAGGTTATCACAGCAACATGTCAATAGTGGCCCTGTGCTTGTGCTTCAAGTCAAAACTCTGTCAACCTTTGTACATATGTCATGCAGTAAGAGGCGCATATATTCTGTACACTATTATTGATTGACATCATATCTGATAACATGCCAATGAGATATCAGACTGCTACACATGTTATGTATAGTAGGGGTTATATTTGTCAGGCTTGTTCCACATATCTTGCACTAAGCGGTTATGTGTATACCTCTGGACTGACCAGAGTGTGTCAGACTGTCCACATATATTGGCCATATCTCTGCTGTAGTCCACAGGATCATTACTGTACTAGCAGTGGTACTGTACTATGATGTCCTTAGGATGTCTGTCAGTAGCCAATGGCACACAAGTTAAAAGTAGATGTGACCTCCCACACACAACATGTCTGTGAAGACAATCCCTATTACAGTAGCAATAGTCTACAGATATATATGCAGTACATACCTGACATCCCCTTGCACTAAGAGGTTGGGAATATTGGGGCTGAGGTAGGGCTAAACTCCATGTTCAGGACATATGGTGAACATATATGTATACATAATTATCCATATAGCTATATAGATATATACACATATACATATTGACATACATAGATGGATATTATATATACTTATATATATATAAACACTCAGATATATACATATACAGAGCAATATATGTCTACACATATACAGAGAGAGATACATATGCACATATACGTATGGATATCTACTTATATATTGACAGTAACAAGTTTATCAGAAGAGATATGTATGTACATATAGTTATAGATATGTACATATATAGCCACGTAAATAGGAATATCTGTACACATAGGATGTGCATACATATATATCTATATATACATATATCTGTCTATATATATATATATATATATATATATATATATATATATATATATATATATATATATATATATATATATATATATATATATATATATATATATATATATATATCATCCTTTGGCTGTTCTCGTTAGGGGTTGCCACAGCGGATCATCTGTTTCCATTTCTTCCTGTCCTCTGCATCTTGCTCTGTCACACCAACCACCTGCATGTCCTCTCTCACCACATCCAGAAACCTTATCTTAGGCCTTCCTCTTTTCCGGTTACCTGGTAGCTTCATCCCTAACATCCTTTTCCCAATATACTCAGCATCCCTCCTCAGCACATGTCCAAACCAATGTAATCTTGCCTCTCTGGCTTTGTCTAAAACCTTGCAACCTGGGTTGACTACAAAAATCCAAACTATGAAACAAAGTCAGGAACGGGAATCGAATAAGGCACCAGAACGTAGAGAAATAGCGTAAAAAAGCCTTTTAATTGCCGCTTTCGTCCGAAGACTTCATCAGAATACAGAACAATAAAAAATGCAAACATTATATACTCCACTACAAACGGTAATAAAACAATTAATCAATTAACTTATCACATTTAATCTAAAACGTTTGAAACCAAGTACAAAAAACTACGTCATTAATTAAATAGGGAAAACAGACTCACTAATTCCTTATCAATACTTAATCGAGAACATTTTAAAAAACATTTGATGTTAATGGCCTCATTCAAGCCAGGGGGTCTGTCTGACTTTAGTCTGACTTGCCAAAGTGTTTCCCTTTGCTCAACGTAATTTTTATAATCACCCCCTCTTAGGTCAGATTTAACAACCTCCACTACTGAAAACAAAAACTTCTTAAAGTTAGTACAAATAACAGAGTGCCTAAATAAGGCACTATTAGTGTCTTGTGTCTTAATATTGTAAATGTGCTCACGAATACGAACATTGAGACTACGGGTGGTCATACCAACATAAAAAACGGAGCAGGTACTACACATGGCAATGTAAACAACCCCCTTAGTGCAACAGTTAACATATTCAGGAACAGTGAAAGTCCGGTCAATACTATCTATAACAACAACAGGACCCTTAGCAATATATCTGCACATATTACAATTATTGCAGGTAAACATACCTTTACCTACAATTCTGTTACTTTTTGATATAAACCTATCAGCCTCAAGGGCTTTTTTGATGTTATAAACATTCCTAAACACAAAACTAGGTTTATTACCTAAAACCTTAAAAATATCAGAATTTCCTTCTATTATCTTCCAATTATTTTGTAAAATTCTTTTAATATAATCCCCATCCGTACTCATTTCCAAGGAACAAACTAAATTGTCACATTTCCCATGCCTAACAAGTTTATTACAAGGCAAATATTGGAAACCAGAATCTGATGTATCTAACAAGGCTGGATAGTGTAATACCCGCTTACTCAACACTTCACTTATAGTGTCGTCCAATAATTGTGAGGGATACCCCCTTTGAAGAAACAAATTCCTGATAAATGCTAGCTCCATAATAAGATCTTCTTCGTCTGAGGTCATCCGACAGGCTCTTATAAACTGGCCTTTAGGGATGTTACGTATCATACACCTAGGATGGGCACTAGAATAGTGAACATAGCTATTAGTGAATGTCACTGATTCGAGGATGAAGGTTGATGCCGGTATTCCTATACATTGTACTACCAACAGGTCGGGTGTTAAATCTTTATTAAAACCACTACACAACCCTTTTGCGAATTTTTCATGTAGACAACATCGTAGCGATGGGGAAATCAACAAGAAACGTGATGTTTTGACAAAACTGCTGAAAAGATATCGTTCTTTAACTGTGGAAAATTGTTATTTCGAACATTGCATTGAGTTGAAAATAATGCCGAAGGGGTTAAGATTTTTTAAATGCCCCAACGGCGTTCAAATAGGTGATGCCATGTTCGGGACTTTAGTATCTTTCTTTAATGAAGCAGGTATGTCATTCCTTAAATTACTTATCGATCACAATATTGTTAAAATGTCTAATTTGAAAGATGAGATTGACCAACTTGAGAAAGAAATAGCGGACATTAATGTAAACAATGGTGATTTTTTTAAATCTGTTTTTGAAGAGGTTGAGAAACATTCAATTGAAATCACCAATAGGAAGCAAACGAAATTGCAACGGGACATTGTTGCTTATGAAACTAATTCAGCGTATACGCATTTTGTTTCTAGTAATAGAGATTACAATGGCAAGCAACAGCCTTTTCAAGGTTTTAATAGACGGAACTACAGTTCCGTTGTTAATAGTAAAGAACATTCAGGTGGTTCTAATTCCTACGGGAAAACAACTTTCTATGTTCAGAACACTGACCGTGGAAGCAGTAATGGTAGTTGTACCTCTTTACCCGCTAGGACTGATTCTGGTTCTTTAGGAAATTCTGAACAGACAACTAACACTACTGGTGAGAATGTTTCAGGTGGTGAATCAAACAAAGTGGATGAAAATACTGATGCGTTGAGAACTGATAAAGGCATTTTGCCTGTTTCAAATAATGCTAACTGTTTTTTAGGGAAGAAGTGTTTAACATCAAAGAAAACGGTCTTCACGAGAAGTCGGACTTTTCTAAGTTCCAACTCCTCAGGGGACGAGAACTAACTTTGTTAAATGACAATTTGGACATTATTAATTTAACGGAGCATGTGTTTACATCTTGTGAATTGAGATTATTACGTTTAGGTCTGAATTTTGTTCCCACTAGGAAGGCCGACCCGTGTAGAACTGTTGTAGATATTAAAAGGTTCACCAGGAAAATGAACTTGAATTACATTTTGAATGATATTCCGGGTGAAACGAAACCGCTTAAAAAGCCGTCAAGTTATAATCCCCCACTTACTAATACCATAAAAGTCTTTGAAGAGGCATGTATTAGAGAGATAGAGGGAATTTTTACTAATAAGGGTAAAGTGGAACACAATTTAAGTTATAATGATAGGAAAGCATTTAAAGAGTTATGTCAGAAAAATAGGGACATTAGGTTTATGAAGAGTGATAAAGGTGGCAACATAGTCATAATGAAACAGGATACTTACTGCTTAAAAATGTTACAATTATTGGAAAATGGGGAAGAATATGAGGTTACCACTCTTTATGACATTAAGAGGAAACAACGCTTGATTCATTCTTTTTTATATGAAGCACTAATGTCTAATGAGATAGACTTGGATGTGTATGAGTTTTGTGTTATAAAAAATCCAAGAATCGGAATCCTATTTGGGATTCCGAAAACACATAAAAATATCTCCGAGCCTCCTTTTAGGCCAATAGTGTCAGCTCCAAATTCTGTTACTGAGGGAATATCCTTAATTGTTGATGCTACCTTAGGTCCTATAGTTTCCAAGCAAGAATCTTTTTTACAAGATTCTTGGCATTTTTTAGCTAATTTGAATGTGTTTGCTGCTAGAAATACTTTTGATCCTAACAAACATTTTATTTTCACTTTAGATGTGACTTCTTTGTTTACATGTATTCCCCATGATGAGGGGGTTGAGGCTGTTCGTAGTATATTATTACACAATGGACAACATACTGCTGGACAAATATCTACTATTTGTAGGTTTATTGAGATTATACTACAAAATAATTATTTTATATTTCAAGATAAATACTATCGGCAAAAGAGAGGTGTAGCTATGGGGTCCCCAGCTGCACCCTCTTATGCCAACATCGTTATGATTTGGTGGGAAGTTACATTTTTGAGTCTTTTAAAACATAAATTTCACATTTTATTTTATCAGAGATTTGTTGATGATTTAATTTTTATTATTGAAGGAAACAGAATTACGGTTGATCAATTTCTTTTGGAAATCAATACGATGGATTGTTTTCTAAAATTTACATTAGGATGTGTAGGTCTTTGTATTAATTTTTTGGATGTTTGTGTTTTGTGGGATTCTGGTGTTGGGAAATTTAAAAGTAAAATATATCGAAAGGAGACATTCACTAATAGCTATGTTCACTATTCTAGTGCCCATCCTAGGTGTATGATACGTAACATTCCTAAAGGCCAGTTTATAAGAGCCTGTAGGATGACCTCAGACGAAGAAGATCTTATCATGGAATTAGCATTTATCAGGAATTTGTTTCTCCAAAGGGGGTATCCATCACAATTATTAGACGACACTATCAGTGAAGTGTTGAGTAAGCGGGTATTACATTATCCAGCTTTGTTAGATACATCAGATTCTGGTTTTCAATATCCGCCTTGTAATAAACTTGTTAGGCATGGGAAATGTGACAATTTAGTTTGTTCATTGGAAATGAGTACGGATGGGAATTATATTAAAAGAATTTTACAAAATAATTGGAAGATAATAGAAGGAAATTCCGATATTTTTAACGTTTTAGGTAGTAAACCGAGTTTTGTGTTTAGGAACGTTTATAACATCAAAAAAGCCCTTGAGGTTGATAGGTTTATATCAAAAAGTAACAGAATTGTAGGTAAAGGTATGTTTACTTGCAACAATTGTAATATGTGCAGATATATTGCTAAAGGTCCTGTTGTTGTTATAGATAGTATTGATCGGACCTTTACTGTTCCTGAATATGTTAACTGTTGCACTAAGGGGGTTGTTTACATTGCCATGTGTAGTACCTGCTCCGTTTTTTATGTTGGCATGACCACCCGTAGCCTTAATGTTCGTATTCGTGAGCATATTTACAATATTAAGACACAAGACACCAATAGTGCCTTATTTAGGCACTCTGTTATTTGTACTAACTTTAAGAAGTTTTTGTTTTCAGTAGTGGAGGTTGTTAAATCTGACCTAAGAGGGGGTGATTATAAAAATTACGTTGAGCAAAGGGAAACACTTTGGCAAGTTAGGCTAAAGGCAGACAGACCCCCTGGCTTGAATGAGGCCATTAATATCAAATGTTTTTTAAAATGTTCCCGATTAAGTATTGATAAGGATTTAGTGAATCTGTTTTCCCTATTTAATTAATGACGTAGTTTTTTGTACTTGGTTTCAAATGTTTTAGATTAAATATGACAAGTTAATTGATTAATTGTTTTATTACTTTTTGTAGTGGAGTATATAAGGTCTGTATTTTTTATTGTTCTGTATTCTGATGAAGTCTTCGGACGAAAGCGGCAATTAAAAGGCTTTTTTACGCTATTTCTCTACGTTCTAGTGCCTTATTCAATTCCCGTTCCTGACTTTGTTTCAAAGTTTGGTTTTTTGTGGCTTTTTTGTGGTTTGAACCTGGGTTGACCCTCTAATATAGTTATTCCTAATCCTGTCCACCCTTGTCACACCCAGTGCAAATCTTAACATCTTTAACTCTACCACATCCAGCTCTAACTCCTGCCTTTTTGCCAGTGCCACTGTCTCCAACCCATATAACATAGCTGGTCTCACTACCCTCTTGTAGACCTTCCCTTTCACTCTTACCAGTACTCGTCTGTCACAAATCACTCCTGACACTCTTCTCCACCCACTCCATCCTGCCTGTACTCTCTTCTTCACCTCTCTTCCACACTCACCATTACTCTGAACTATTGATCCCAAGTATTTAAACTCATCCACCTTTGCCACCTCTACTCCTTGCATCCTCAATATTCTTCTATCCTCCCTCTCATTCACACACATATATTCTGTCTTAGTCCTGCTGACCTTCATTCCTCTTCTCTCTAGAGCATATCTCCATCTCTCCAGGGTCTCCTCCACCTGTTCCCTACTCTCACTGCAGATCACAATGTCATCTATAAACATCATAGTCCATGGGGACTCCTGTCTGATCTCGTCTGTCAACCTGTCCATCACCATTACAAATAAGAAAGTGCTCAGAGCTGATCCTTGATGTAATCCCACCTCCACCTTAAATGCTTCCATCACTCCCATCGCAGACCTCACTGCTGTCACACTACCCTTGTACATATCCTGTACCACTCTTACATACTTCTCTGACACTCCCGACTTCCTCATACAATACCACAACTCCTCTCTAGGCACCATGTCATATGCTTACTCTAAGTCTACAAAAACACAGTGCAACTCCTTCTGACCTTCTCTGTACTTCTCCATCAACACTCTCAGAGCAAACATCGCATCTGTAGTGCTCTTTCCCGGCATTAAACCATACTGCTGATCACTAATCATCATACTCCTTCTTAACCTAGTTTCCACTACTCTTTCCCATAACTTCATGCTGTGACTGATCAATTTAATCCCTCTGTAGTTACTACAGCTCTGCACATCACCATTATTCTTAAAAATCGGTACCAAAACACTTTTTCTCCATTCCTCAGGCATCCTCTCACTTTCCAAAATTTCTCTCCCTCTCATTCTCTTCATTCATCAACCCCTCAAAGTACTCTTTCCATCTGCTCAATACACTCTCCTCGCTTGTATGTTTCCCTCATTATCCTTTATCACCTTTACCTGCTGCACATCTTTCCTAGCTCAGTCCCTCTGTCTAGCCAATCGGTAGAGGTCCATTTCTCCCACCTTAGTGTCCAACCTTTCATACAACTCTTCATATGCATTATCCTTAGCCTTTGCCACCTCTCTCTTTGCCATGCACCTCATCTCCTTATACTCCTGTTTACTTTCTTCATCTCTCTGACAATCCCACTTCTTCTTCACCAACCTCTTTCTCTTTATACTCTCCTGTACCTCCTCATTCCACCACCATGTCTCCTTGTCATCCTTCCTCTGTCTAGATGTCATACCAAGCATCTTTCTAGCCATCTCCCTTACTAGCTCTGCTGTAGTTACACAGCTATTTGGTAACTCTTCACTGCCACCCAGTGCCTGTCTTAACTCTTCCCTGAACTCCACCTTACAATTACCCTTTTTCAATTTCCACCATTTGATCCTTGGTGCTGCCCTCACACTCTTTCTCCTCTTCTTGATCACCAATGTCATCTTACAAACCACCATCCTATGCTGTCTAACTACGCTTTCCCCAGTCACCACTTTACATTCTCCAATCTCCTTCAAACTGGCCCTCCTGCATAAGATATAATCCACCTGTGTGCATCTTCTTCCACTCTTGTATGTCACCCTATGCTCCTCCCTCTTTTTAAAATACGTATTCACCACGGCCATGTCCATCCTTTTCACAAAATCAACTACCATCTGACCTTTTGCATTCCTTTGTATAACACCATGCCTACCCATCACTTCCTCATCCCCTCTGTTCCCTTCACCAACATGCCCATTGAAATCTGCTAAAATCACCACTCTCTTACCCTTGGGTACAGTCATCACGACTTCATCCAACTCATTCCAAAATGTTTCTTTCTCGTCCATCCCACACCCAACTTGTGGAGCATATGCACTAACAACATTCATCATTACACCATCAATTTCCAGCTTCATAGACATCACTCTATCTGACACTCTTTTCACCTCCAAAACACTCTTAGCATACTGTTCCTTCAGGATAACTCCTATGCCATTTCTCCTCCCATCCACACCATGATAAAACAATTTGAACCCACCTCCGATGCACCTAGCCTTACTCCCCTTCCATCTGGTCTCATGCACACATAATATACCAACCTTCCTTCTGTCCATCATATCGGCTAGCTCTCTCCCTATACCAGTCATACTGCCAACGTTCAAAGTTCTGACCCTCACTACCACAGTCCTAGCCTTTTTCCTCTCTTCCTGCCTTTGGCCATGCCTTCCACCTCCTCTGCTCCTCCGGCCAACAGTAGCCCAATTTCCACCAGCACCCTGTTGGCTAACAGTACTGGTGGCGGTCGTTGTTAACCCGGGCTTTGACTGATTCGGTATGTAAATCTTTTCTGGTGCCCGCATGAATAATTTGGTCATGTTTTACACCGGATGCCCTTCCTGATGCAACCCTCCCCAATTATCCAGGCTTGGGGCCGGCACAAAGAAATGCACTGGCTTGTGCATCCCCAGTGGCTGGGTTATATATATATATGTGTGTGTGTATATATGAAGAGATGTACACATGGCCATATATATGTTGCACTATACAGATGTGTATAGAGACATATGTATGAGTATATATGTGTATGTACATGTAGACATATGTCACCCTTTTATATGTATATATCCATATTGCTGTCATGTGTAAACCTCACAGTTGTGTATACCCTCCCAGATGTATCTCATCATATGTATCTGCTATGTGTACATTATAATAAAACAACATATGTGATGCAACAGTCATATTAATAACAAGTACTACACAATTGTGGACGTAAAGGCAATTGTTCAATACTACCTAATATGTGTATTGACAGATATACTGGTAAAACATCAGCTGTCTTTAGAGTGGTCATGGTGTAGTGGTTAAGTGTTGTGACTATAGTGTATTAGATCCTGGGTTCAAGCCCTCCAAGGGATGTTCATTTTGTTGCTGGGCAGAACAAGGCCTGTTGGATGCAGAGTGGTTAAGGCAGTTTTGAGCAGCTTTAAGCAGGTTTGCATTGGTTTGCGTGAAGCTAATCCATGCTAAGCTATAGGTAAACATACAGGCACTTACACAGTGTAAGCTTCGCTTACCAGTGCGCAAATCAGCTCAGCTGTTATATTGCAGCAATGTTGATAATTGCTAAGCATGGCTTAGTCCTGGTAACCAGTTCACACCACCCAGTCTGATAACATAGCAGGGTAATGACAGCTGTAATAAGTGTATGTAATGCCATGTACAATACATGCGTCTATGTGCTGTCATTACAGTAGCAAGGGGTATGAATGTCATGTGTGGGACACAGATGTATATGAGGCTTCTACAGCACTGTCATCCATGTGAATGTGTAACATACAGGTGCAGTAGCCCAGGGTACGTGCTGTTACACTGGCATGTAATGTATCATGGTGGTACTACTGTTGACAGTGTTTACCCAAGCAAGAGCAGAGTGCTAAATGCAGTACTGATAGCAGGCATACCTGCAGGGATAGCTGGACTCTGAGGTCTCCCTGTTGTATGCCTGGTGTGTGAGCTGTGTCACAGTATATAACCCCTACTGGGTAATGATTTGACATGTGGAATGTAACTGTAAACTACCATCTGTACAGCACATGTTAGTGAGGACTTCTGACATGTACTTATGGCATACATATTGGGTTCAAATGTCTGTCTGTCAACACACTCATCCTACTGCATAACTACTAGCCAAGCTGATGACTATCAGTCTTTGTACAGATGTGCAGATGGCAGGTATCCAGCTGGGATATGTACAGGCAACCTAAGCTTGATTGACACTGACATGTCTGCCTAGCTGTGTAAGAACTGGCACATATAGGAAATGACACCCTGTATGCACCACATGCCATGGGTACCTCCACTATACTACCACAGTCAATAGAACATGCTTGGGTACAGGTCTCCATCACAGACACTAACCATGTGTTGTAATGCATGTTGCATACATGTCAACTTGATCACTTCAGTGGCCATGTGCAGGAGGCACCTGGAGGATTGGCTGATGCATGTCACTCTCACCCTGAGGGCCACCACAGTAGTGTCTGTTGATAGAGTGCCTGCCGCCACATGGCAGGTGGCAGGATATCACTGTACACACAACCCCTACACAACCCATCTCTCCTTGGACAATAGCTAGGCACACAGTTATGACCACCTGCAGCGATGCATCCCTGTACTGACACATGTGTATGTGTGCATGACTGAGTATAGCAGTGTCTGTATATTAGCACACCTGTACTTGGGAATTCCATGAGGGCCTTCATAACTACCGCAACACCCATTGCCATAATCAGTTGTGGCTGCTGCTGTATGGGACATTACATGTACCCTGTTAAGCTCTTCTCCATACAGTCTACATGAGCCTTGCAGTACCAGCACAACAGTGTTGTACAAATGGGTTGATAGGCATGGAATACCCATTGTGGTCTGGCAAGGGTGTGTGTATGTGTGCATGTTCATATATCTGTAGGGTACAGCATTCCGAGGTCACATACTCCTATTACAATACCCATTGCCACACGGTAGTACAGATAGTGCTGTTGCTGCCCATAGGTGAGACATGACAATGCAACACCCTACTACGCATGTGGCATGTGCATTAGATACATATCCCTGTAGTACTACTGTTGGGGGTATACCATGGGTTGTATCACAGTCATGGCCAATGTGTGATGATGGTATGGCAGAGTGTCATCATGGGGATTCAGGGAGTACAATATCCACTGGGGGATGTGGGTGATGTGTACACTGTCATTACACCATGGTACACCCAGTATATGTTCCATAATCAATGGGGCGGTGATAGCCGACACACTCTGGCTAGGCTTATAAATGCCCTCGGGCAGATAGCCTAGTACCTACCTACCTATGTACCATGTTATGGTTACCACTGTCACCATCAACCATACAGGTAACTGATACCACACTCCAGGCCAGTTATGCATGTGCTGTGTGCAGCCTAACTGTAGTACATTGGACATACAGTCAAGTTAGTTAGCAGCTATAGGCCCTGGTCTCTCGGATGTGTGTCTGCCTGTTATGTGTCTGTTAATGTGTATATGAAAGTATGTCACACTATGTATTGTCCATATACACCCATTACATCCACCATTAGCATACTGTACATGTCTGGGGATGTTCTGCATGTAACATGTAACCTGGGACACACCTCACCCTAAATGCTGTGGGCAGTGTAAGTCATACGTTTCAGTATCACTACATACCTAGGTAGGGGTCTAGTCCCAGTGTTGCCAAGTAACAGTGTGCGTGTATCTGGATAGGTCTACATCAGGTTGCAGGGTATACATGCCTTAGCGGGTCACCTATCCATGTGGCACAGACAATAACCATTATACTAAGTTGTGATATGTGTTCAACTGTACCCCAGATATGTCACAGCCATGGTGTCACCACAGTGCCATACCCCATTGTGGGATATGACTGCAGACCATCCTCATGCTGACACATGTACACCTACAACACAAATGGATAACATTATAGAGACCGCAATCAACCAGTGTTACTACCAGCTATAATGCATCATTGCTGGATAGCTACACTACCTGACATATATGCATTACACTTCACTCCTTACATATTACACTGCAGTATTGTGGTACACTGTAGTACAGTCACCATGTGCATCAGAACCATATTAGCCTGTCCCTGCATTGATGGTATGGATGACAGGGATGTGGCATAGGTATCATCATATGCACAGGGCATCCTCATGCTGACACATGTACACCTACAACACAAATGGATAACATTATAGAGACCACAATCAACCAGTGCTACTAACAGCAAGAATGCATCATTGCTGGACGGCTACACTACCTGACATATATGCATTACACTTTACACCTTACACTGCAATACTGTGGTACACTGTAGTACAGTCACCGTGTACATCAGAACCATATTATCCTGTCCCTGCATTGATGGTATGGATGACAGAGATGTGGCACAGGTATCATCATATGCACAGGGTGTGTTGGTTTGTCAGAGGCTGAGGGTGGGCCATACATTTTTTGACACCATGTGTGTGGGTGAGGGGGTGTACTGAGGTGAGCTGGGCATGGTGATGTGGTGTGCATAGATATGGGGTTGCCCTAGGTGTGTATGTATAGTGTGTGGGTATGCATATGCACAGTTCTGCCATGTGACTGTTCTACACAGGTGTTTACAGATAGCTGCAGACCATACCCGGCAGGGTGTGCAGTTCACTGCCTCCAGACACGGACACATAGACTGTGCCTGCCAGGGGTTCCATGGGCACATCCAGGTACAGGCCTCAATGTGCTGCTCTCACCTGCTGATGACAAATGTCCGCTGGTACCAGGTCCCTCCTGGGACTGGCCAGGACAACGTGCACATGGCCTGCTGTGATGTGGTGTGGGCAGCACCCCCGCACTGCTGAGGCTGGTACTGCCACTGCGGGAGCCCCTTGGTGTCCTAGCACGTCCACATTGACTGCCGGCTGTTGGTGTTGCTGGTCTACATCCACCCAGCTGTCACCGCACCCCCACCACACATTCAAGGATGGACATACCACGGGCGATGAAGGCCATCATCTCACCTTGCTGTCTATCCATGAGCTCAGTATAAGCACGGATGGCACCAGACAGTTCACAGATGTTGTCACTTATAGATGTGAGAGCAGCCCTCTGCAGCCTCAGGCCCTGTCTGTTGTAATGTTCCATGCATGACTGCGCCACCATGACAGCCTGAAACATGTGCCTGCTGGTACCAGCTATGTTGCCTCTGCCAGTGGCATGATGTCCAGTGGCCCTACCATGAGCACCCTGGGACATCTGCCTTTGTGGTGTCCTGCTGGACATCCAGCTATGCCTGCTAGAACCAGACACAGTAGGCATGGTTACCACACTTTCCTGTGCAGTGCTACCAAACGCCAGCTGTCCCTCCGCTATGGCTACTGGTGATGGGGTATGTATAGGCACTGAAACTGTGTGCGGGGTTGGGGTGGCTAAAAGGGGGATGTCTAATGATGGCGCAGTGTCGGCCCCTGACAACCCCACCTGTGCCTCAACAGTACTATCATCATCTTTGGTGTCTGTATGGACACCGACATCAGATCGCATGCAGGAGGGACCCTGACCCACCTCGCCACCTGTGGGGGAAAACAATAAACGAACATTAAAACCTGTACAGCATTGCCTAACAGTACACATGCACACACACGCACACACACACACACACACACACACACACACACACACACACACACACACCACCATAATACCTACCTGTCTGTGACTTTACAGACAGTCCCACGTATATGTCCATGTGTACCCCATCCTGCATCCCACTTGGTAACATACACATATTGCTACCACTCATTGACATATCAGTCCTCTAAATGCCTACACAAGTGATCATAACACAAGACCTGTTACTACATTACCTGCTTGACTTGTATGTAATGGTTTTAGATGGCTTCACTGCTGTCATTCGGTGTTCACCCTGTGTATGCATGGACATCATGAACATGGCCCCTATATGCGTGGGCTACTATGTTCTATCCATAATATCATGCACTGATGCATCATGTGTATGTAATGCTCAGTAAATGCCAGATATGCTGCTCAATCAGCCTATCATGTGACAACTGTAATATTTGGATACACTCCCTGGTGTTGACTAGTACTTCCTCAATGCATCTGTAGTACTGCATACGTGGGTTGTAGGTGACCTCTCTGCTGAATGTGATATTAAGGGTGTATCTGGTGTATACCACTTCACTCAATGCCTGTTCCATGCTACAGACCATATTATACTATCAGCTGTCCTGTGATTACGCACATAACAATTATTCCTGGTGTGTAATGTGGCAGTCCATGTCCATGTACTGCATGATCCCAGAGAGAGGTACTGCTGTATGAACACCCCAAAATCACAAATGTGCATACATGGCCAGCCACACAAACACACACACATGCACACATGCATCCTACATGCATCAACCTCCCTACACTTCATCAAAGTGACCCTACAGACAAACTAACTACCCACCAGGATGTGCACATGCACACACACACACACACACACACACACACACACACACACACACATACATGCAGGTGAGGTTGCACAATGATAGTACACACAGTCCTCCTATTACCCCTCTGTCAACATGCATAGCATATGGTACCCAACAGCATGCAGTGCAGCTATAGTCAATCCATGTTAGCAACAGTATACATGTGTGGGATGCATGTGCTGTGTCACTAGGTGAAGCCCCTTCACCTGGATACCACTGCACCCATGTACACTGTATTGCTGTGCACCTGTTCTGCACCCTGCCATGTACTGTGCACCACAGCTCACAGGTATACAGCCCATTGCTGAATTTGTACTACTGTGTTGGTTATGTCAGCTTTAATGCTCACAGCCCCTATGTTTTCCAGCAACACATACCTGGGATGATATGTGGACAGATGCCATTTGTGAATGCCTGATGTCTGATTCACATCTCTCAAAATCAGTGGACCATGTATGACCAATCCAATACTCTTACACTGACAAACATCAGAGCATACCATGGCTATGGGGGTGTATACATCCTTATTGATATGACGCATCCCATCCTTGATCTGCCATGGGACCACATCACCACATATCTTAACAGTACATGAACCCAATATGTGACATATGTCCTGTACTTTCACATGCAGTATCTACAGAATGTGTTAAGTATGTGGATGCTGACCACGATGCATACACACCATGTGGGCATATGTGTGCACACCCTTATCATGATGGTTTGTCGCACCTCTTGTGTGTACTACAGCAGTCACTACTCCTAGCAGGGGTATACCAGCAAGGGCCATCTTCATTTGCCAGTGTATGTTCAGTCTGCCCTACACATGTCCCACTAATCTGCATGATTGCAAGGTCTACTCATGTGCACATCCCTAGGTGTTCACACACACTGCCGTCACTATTGCTGTGGGGGTAGGGTTATGGCTGCCACAGGTCTTAAACCTGATTATGTGCAGATACAGCCATTCTTAACATCCTTAGGATCTTTGTTGCAGTGCACTGGTGTGTCATGCTGACACCCCTCCCACCTCCTTCAGCCTTTTTGCAGATGCATGACAAGTAAGCCTTATACATGTGTCACTTTGCAGTGTCCCATACACTGAACACTACATGTTACAGCCTAGTCCCAGTTGATAATGTGGACCACTGTAATGCCTTATGCCATAGTGTATCTCTGCAGCAGTTGCCATTGTCCTACAGGCATATACACTGGTGTTGCACTGTATATGGGTGTTGTTCCAAACATGTCCCTACTGTAGGCCATGTCTCCCACTATTATGTTACTCCCTGTGGACACATTCCACAATGGCAGGATGTTAGTTATCATGCAGATGTCTGACATACCCTTCCAATACCCCATCATGGTCACCCCTGTGATGCCGTGCATTTTACAGCAACAATACATGCACATGTACAGCATGCATTCTGGGTAGGTGTGTTAGATTTGTGCATGGAATAAATCATCACCATTACATGCCCGGTGTATTGCCAAGCATCTACATAATCCATACTCACCAGCTACAGGCTGTTGCCTTGGTGGTATCCCGAAGGGACCTATATAAGAGGGTGAGAGATGCAAAGTCAGTGGCCACAACTGTGGCATTACTACAGGGTGGGTGCAGTATTACAATACAGCAACAGTACATTTCCACAATAATGCCACATATGGACATCTGTTTATCACTACTATGCAGCAACAAAATATATTTATGACATGTCAGGTATGCATGATCTACTTTTACTGATGCAGATGTATATGCAACAATGGTCAACAGAAGTGCCCTGTGGCCTTACCTGCACACTCTTCGGCTGGTGTGTGAGTGGTACCCACCTCCACAAAGGTGTCCAGTGGTTCGTGGCTGGCCAGACGGCAGGTGCCTTGCGGCTGGCCAGGAGCTCCTCCACATCGGTCGGGGGGGTTGATAGCATGCCCCCCTGGGGCTAGGTGATCCCCCCGGACTGCAGCAGCACGCCGACAGGCATTGCAAAGCAGGTTAGAACAGTTATGCCAGACCTGCTCATAACTGCGGTTGTGCAGTCCGACATCATTGACCCTGTGGACTAGGTTGTTCCACAGGCTGGTCTGCTCTTGCTGATTGTAGGCAGCCCAGCCAAACAAGGTCGCATAGTGCTGTATGCATCCATTCAGCAAGATTTCATTTTCCGCTGTTATGTAGGCTGGCAGCCTTCCATGAGACATTGTGCCTGAAAGACATAAAGATGGACACAGGTGTGAGCAAGTCATGCAGCAAGTTTACTACAGTTCTTAATACACATCACTGTCACCCCCACCACCATATCAGCAACAAAAAACTGACTGTACACACAACTCAATAGGTATGGCTACAGCATACCTACCAGTGGGGCAGATATTGTACTGTACCACACTTTGTGCAATGTGTTTGTAGCCATGTTCCCTGTGTGGACACTATCATTGCTGGGTTGTTACGGACTATTCACCTACATGCCATTGTCAGGGCCATAATGGTTCCATATATGCCTGTGGTATGCTTGCTATGTGTGTGCTGCACATCTGACATACTGTGTTAGTGTGGTTATCTATGCATGCTGTTGGACATGTTCTGGGATTGTGTAGACTATTACTACCAACATATGTTCTACAACAGTGGCACAATAGCATGTATATGTACTATTGGCCAGCAGAACCACCTCTCCAAACTCATCTGCCCATGTTACCAGGCCCACATCACATGTATGTCCCACCTTGGGGCCTCCTCATGTACTGGTCCAGCAGTACCGTCAGGTGGAACCAACCCAGGGGATATTGCCCCCCCCCCAGGGGCACACACAGACATGTTCTTGTCCCCTGAGGTCAGGTCCAGGGTCTGTTTCATAACAGTCTCCACAGACACATGTGGGATGTGCTACATCACCTTAAGGCACCCAGTACACATTCACAGGGCCCACATGCTCCTCCTGCTCAGACTCTAGGCAAGGCACCTTCAGGACATGGACTGCTGTTGTGAGTAGCAGTGGGTGGGAGGCTTGTTCCCATTGTGTCCATATTGGGGCCCATGGGGCATACACATCACAGACCACACACCATCCTGGGTGTTTACCCACCACATGTGTCACATGCCACCCCTGTAGGCTGTTCTCTATATTCACCAACCCTGACCACCTTCACAACTATACCTGCCATACATTGCCATATTCCCATTCCATACTTCACAGACACGGGCAATGTGGTCCCAACAAGGGGTTCACATGTGATATACCCATTCATGTTGCACACACTGACAGCTGTAGATATCTGTATGTATTGCTATGTGTGCTGTTTCCTCACACATAGCATGCAGCACTGTGATAGTAATATAGGGGACATGTATTTACATACATATATGTGTGTGTGTGTTTGTATATATGTAGACATGTGCATATAGGTATATATCTATATATGTGTAGATATATGTGATGTATATATGTGCTCATATATATGTCTATATATGGGTATCTGTATATTGCCAGGAAAGAGCACTACAGATGCAATGTTTGCTCTGAGAGTGTTGATGGAGAAATACAGAGAAGGTCAGAAGGAGTTGCATTGCGTCTTTGTAGACTTGGAGAAAGCATATGACAGGGTGCCTAGAGAAGAGTTGTGGTATTGTATGAGGAAGTCGGGAGTGGCAGAAGTGGTACAGGATACAGTGGTGAGGACTGCAGTGGGAGTGACAGATCCGTTTAAGGTGGAGGTGGGATTACATCAAGGATCAGCTCTGAGTCCTTTCTTATTTGCAGTGGTGATGGACAGGTTGACAGATGAGATCAGACAGGAGGCCCCGTGGACTATGATGTTTGCAGATGACATTGTGATCTGTAGTGAGAGTAGGAATCAGGTTGAGGAGACTCTGGAGAGGTGGAGATATGCTCTAGAGAGCAGAGGAATGAGGGTCAGCAGGGCTAAGACAGAATATATGTGTGTAAATGAGAAGGAGGGTAGAGGAATGGTGAGGATGCAGGGAGTAGAGTTGGTAAAGGTGGACGAGTTTAAGTACTTGGGATCAACAGTTCAGAGTAATGGTGAATGTGGAAGAGAGGTGAAGAAGAGAGTACAGGCAGGGTGGAATGGGTGGAGAAGAGTGTCAGGAGTGATTTGTGACAGACGGATCCGTAAGAGTGAAAGGGAAGGTCTACAAGAGTGTAGTGAGACCAGCTATGTTATATGGGTTGGAGACAGTGGCATTGACAAAAGGCAGGAGTCAGAGCTGGATGTGGCAGAGTTAAAGATATTAAGATTTGACTAGGATGGATAGGATTAGGAATCAGTATATTAGAGGGTCAGCTCATGTTGGACAGTTTGGAGACAAAGCAAGAGAGAGAGACGAGATTGCGTTGGTTTGGACATGTGCTGAGGAGGGATGATGGGTATATTGGGAAAAAGATGCTAAGGATGGAGCTGCCAGGTAAGAGGAATAGAGGAAGGCCTAAGATAAGGTTTATGGACGTGGTGAGAGAGGACATGCAGGCGGTTGGTGTGACAGAGCAAGATGCAGAGGATAGGAAGAAATGGAAAGAGATGATCCGCTGTGGCGACCCCTAACGGGAAAAGCCGAGAGAGAATGATGATATATATATATATATATATATATATATATATATATATATATATATATATATATATATGCACACCTATATGTGGGGTACATTCAGACATCAGGTCCACAATCTCACAGAACATTCCTGCAAAGCTGCACTGTTCTGCCTTGTGACAACACAGGCAGGTGCCACATATGGACACAGCCTGACATCTATCCCATTATTATGGACCAAGTACTAAGGTCAGTTACATACATGTATAATTCACATACCTATTCTGGGAATGCAGACTCTTCTGGATGGTTTTCTTTTTTTTTATTCTCTTTCTCTCTCTCTCTCTCTCTCTCTCTCTATCCAGTAAATGGAATGAGCTGCTTTGCATAGATTGCAGCATGGAATTTGTAGGTGATGTACATGATCAGGTGATGACCTCTGCACCAGTCAGTGTCCTCCACTTGCTACTTGCATGCAGCATGTTGTGTAGTACTTCCAATTACCACTGTCATGGCAACCAGCTACTATAAATCCCTACATCTTGTGGGCGTGGTCCCTTTACCTTTCCTGTATGATGAACTTCCTTTCTGTGTGTGGGCAGCAGTGTTACAGACAGCAGGTAGCAGTACCTCTTACAGAAGAACCTGCACACTCAGACCAGCTACATATTTGTAGGAGGTTCCAGAACTACAGACAGAGTGTGAATAGTGTTGTTGTATGCATTGTATACCACCGGTGTTATAGAGTTTGTGTGTATATACTAGTTTAACTTGGAATGCAGTCTGTCTGCATAGCTCTCAACTGTGGGCCTATCCTCTTGACGGCCAGAGGTGTGCCTATTATGTTTTGTCTGTCCACCACACAGGTCTTGTGTCAGATATATCACTGGCAGTGTGTGTGTTGAGTGCTATCAGTACATGGCTACATCCATTTCTGTTTCTAACTTCATATTCCTGACTAAGGGTATGTTGCAGACTATCCTGTAACACCAGTGACTTGCTTAGAGTATGACAACAGTTTTACACATATGGGCCTGTGTTCCAGCCTCTGTCCTCCACCTACAAACCAGGCTTTGTACATATGACATGCTGTCAGGGGTTGTTATGTAGTGGGCTGTGAGTATGTCATGCTGCCATTCCTGCCATCAGTCCACTGCTGTTGTGTCCCCCACACATACTGTGGGGTTGGGTCCATATATGTGTGGGCTTCACCTACACAATATATGTGTGCCCTTATGCACTCCAGAGGCCAGTGTATGTAACAGTGGTATATGGCACTGCATTATTGAGTCTGGGGGATGCACAATAACTAAACTAGGCTGTTACAACATGTGGGGGTATCAGGGGTAAGCTGCTTTAAGGTATCTGGATGTACATTACCATACAATTCACCTTGGGTAAATGCAGGCCTACTGCTTCCTGCCATACAGACTGGTCTGTTTGTCAGTGTGATTGTGATGGTGTCAGTCATGACTTGTTATGCAACATATACATCCTATTGTGTCAACTGAGGCCTTTACCCCCTAGGGATTGTGTACAGAGTGTAGATAGAAGTTGCTGGACTATACATCTGCATTACTTACTGTTGATTGTTTGGTATCCTGTGGCCCAGTCTGTCTTTACTATTGTACTACTTGAAGACCTCAGCCTGGACAGCAATATATGTAAACCTTTCTAGACTACTGTATTAGTATAACTGCTTCACAGTTGCATTATTCTGTTTACATGGATGTCAGTGTCTAAACAGCTATATGACATGGCATATACAACTGTGATAGTACACAAATAAAGCTTTCCTATGCATGCAAACCTGTGTGTAGTGTTATATCCTTTGACCTCTCTGTGGGTATATGTTGCAGGCAATGATTGTCATTTGTATGGGTGGCTCATACAGTGTCCAGTTGGTAAGGTGGTAACTGTAGGCATAGTGGCTGTTCCGTATTGTTTGCACCTTCTACATATGTATCTTCCTATGCATATCTCTGTGTGTGTATGTGTAGTTACATATATATATATATATATATATATATATATATATATATATATGTGTGTGTGTATATCTGTATCTTCATATATGTGTCTGTGTATATGTATCCTAGGGATGTTGATTGCTTCCACATTGTACATTCCCTATAGTAGCCATACTGTACTGCATGATATGTTACTGATACCAGCCTGACATCATACAGGTGGGATAGAGTACTATTAACATCCTGTGCCCATGTTGTGTCAGGTCCCGGTTATGGGATCTGCAACAGTTGGTAGTGTATTGCAGGGCAGACGTGTTTGGCTGTGGGGGGGATACTCATTCGTAGAAGACATATGTTGTTTGGGCTCCCTCAACCCCATTAACGGTGCATGTGGATATACATGTTTTTGTTATGTTCCCATTTTTATCTACAGATGTATGTCTGTATATACCTGTATATATATATATATATATACATATAGATGTAGACATATATATCTATAGATGTATGCATATGTATGCATGTATGTTTGTATATATATATATATATATATATATATGTGTGTGTGTGTGTGTGTGTGTGTGTGTGTGTGTGTGTGTGTGTGTATATATTTCTATATACATATCTATAGCTACATATATAGATATGTATATATCTATTTAGATATTAATATATGTACACATGCACACATACATCTACATGTTTAAATACATTTCCTGTACTAGTCTGGAATTTATCCAAAAGAATATTAGACACTGAAGAAATCAGTCTCCTGAATAAAGGACTGAGTTTTATTCCAGCTTCAAGTAATAATTTAACAGATATATTGACAGACCTGAAACTTTTCATTAGGAATGTTATGTTAAAGATTGAGTTTGGTAGCAGTAATGATGGTAATTTGCACAAATTTAAGAGACCTAGTGTGTATACACTGAATAACAATCTACTTATTGAAGCATTCTATAAGTTAGTGGAAGATGATATTTATCAAAAGTTTTATGTTGACAAATTTAGAAAAAGTAATGATAAATATTTGAGCAATTTAAATTTTAAACAAAGAAATGCCTTAAAAAGGCTACAGGATGATAACAATATAGTTATCAGACCAGCGGACAAGGGTGGTCCTATTGTTGTTATGGATGTTGAATGGTACAATAACTCTATGAAACAAATGTTGAGTGATGATAAATATTATTCCATCATTGGATGTGAAGTTATAGATATAATACAATATAATATATGTAACATGCTAGAAGATTTAATCAAAAGTAAAACGACTGATAAGGAGTTATCAGAATTCCTTATGGTAGAATATCCCATGATACCTTTGATCCAAGAGTTACCAAAGGTGCATAAAGATCGAATGACGCCACCCATGAGACCTATTGTCTCTGGTCGAGGATGGTGTACTGAGCCATTCTCAATCTATATTGAGAAAATGTTACGTCCAATACTTGAGTTAAACTCGAAAGTATTGAAAGATACTAAACAGTTTTTAACTGATTTGTTTGCATTTTGTACTAACACACAGACTGTAGACTTAGCATATTTTGTTACATTAGATGTACAATCACTTTTTACCATTATTCCGAATGAAATAGGCATAGCTGCCGTTAAGAAGTATTTATCTGCACATAGTGTATATGAATCTGTTAAGATTGATTTGATTTGTTTATTTCTGAAAGTAGTTCTTGAAAACAATGTTTTTGTTTTTGATGAAACATTGTATTTACAGCATGATGGCATAGCAATGGGCACTTCATGTGCCAATAGCTATGCCAACATGTTTTTGGCACAATGGGAAGAAGAAGAATTATTTGTGATTGATACTTTTAAACAGTGTATACCCTTCTATCGCCGTTTTGTGGATGAAGTTTTCTTTCTGTGGCTTGGTGATGTTGAAAGTTTGAAAAGCTTTCTAGAAAAGATGAATAGAATGACAGGATTTCTAAAGTTCTCTTTGAATTTTTCTGTTGAAAAAATGGAGTACTTAGATGTCTTAGTAGAAAGACAGATGAATGGTACAATTATCACAGGTGTCTATAGAAAAGAATGTCATAAAAACACTTTGCTACATAGGAGAAGCATGCATCCACAGTATACCTTCAAGAATATTATTAAAGGACAAGGTATGAGGGTATCACACTTAAATGCTTCAGAAGAAGGTTTTCAGAAAGAATTAGATGTTTTAGAAAAAAGGCTTGTTGACAGAGGATATAAAGTAAATGAAGTTCAGCAAAATCTTAGTGAGATACATGAGCTAAGAACAGATAGAGCTAGTCCATTTTTATATGAATATGAAGCCTAGTTCTAATATACAATCAGATATTCAGATTCCTATGTATTTTACTACCGATAATAAATTAGTATCTGAAATTATTAATGAGCATTGGCAAATTTTAACTACTGATCCAGATATACATGCTATAGTAGGTGATAGACCGAAGTTCAGATACAAGAACAAACCAAATCTTAAAAGGTTATTATGCCATTATAAAACTACCAATATATATACAGAAGAAAGGATGAAGGGAACTTTTCCTTGTGAGACTTGTAATTTTTGTACTTCTATTAATTCCAACAGTAGTTTTATACATCCAGATACAGGGAGACGTTTCGAGTTTTCATTACATGCTGACTGCAATACTTTTCATGTGGTATATTTAGCAGTACGTGAGACCTGTAAGTCATTTTATGTGGGAAAGACTAATAGATTTTTGAAAAATAGAAATAGGTAACATCTATATGCAATTAGGATTAAGTCACCCACTAATGCACTATATAAACATGTAATGAGTTATGGAAATGAACATTGGTTTAGGTTCTTAGTAATAGATCTTATCTCCCCCAATATAAGAGAAGGAGACATTCGTAATGCTACATAGAAAAAAGAAACATGTTGGATTATGAGACTTAGATCTGATAGAGGTAGTGGCCGAAATGAGAGGGCTTCATTGAAGCCCATTCTCAAATCTAGAAGAGTGTATAGAAAATGATTTTTAAAAAAGTGAACTAATTTAGATAAGTTTAATATAGTCTACTAGATATCTGTGTGATATTTTTATAGTATTTATATGATGAAGATATGTTTTAAATGTATATAATAATGTAGTTCCTTAGATACTTTATGGCAGGTACTGCATGAATTGTTTTATGTTTGTTTTATATTTGTTAGGGTATGTGAGATAGGTTAGTATGTTTTTAAGAATTAATTGAAGGTATTAAATTGAATGCAATTTATGATTGGATGAACTAGCTTATTTAAACACTGAATTATAATTGCACTTTGTTGGTCTGAAGAAGTGGAATGTGAAAGCGCTAACCTGTATGTGCATGAATAAAGACGGTCTGTTACTGTGAAAGCTGAAATTTGTTCTTTTAAGTTAATGTGAATGTTGGAAGTTTACTCTGGTCATGGTTGTTCCTGCTACCTGATACTATTGTGTTGCCTCATTATTTGTCTTTTTGATAGCGGAACATTTACTCAGTGGGCGGCATTATTATTCACATTTCCTGTACTGTTGAATGACTGTGCTGGATGATATGTTTGTGAAAACATCAGGGTTATGTATATCTCACATGGCGTAGTGGTAAATCACTTTGGCTAAGGTATGCAGGGTCCTTGGATTGAGCTGTGCAGAGGCTGCTTATTTTGTTGCTGGGCAGAACAAGGGCCATTGGATGCATAGTGATTAAGGCACTTTTAAGCAGTTGTAAGCGGGTATGCGCGGGTTTATGTGGAGGTAAGCAGTGCTAACGTCTGGTTACAATTTCTTATACTCAGCTTCTAAATTGCTTAATCTGTGTAGGCATTGCTTACCCCCACACAGATAGGCTTAAACCTGCTTACTGCTGCTTAAAAGTGCTTACTCCCGCTTACCCTCGTGCTAATTTCTTTAAAAGAAAAGAAAAAAGCATTGATAGGAACATCATGAAAAAGGGGCACAAAGAGGGAAAGACAGTAGGGAAAATAACTAGAGATGTGCAGGAGGGTGTAGGGAAGGTCCATAGCTGCCCATTTCTTCTATAGCAACAGCTGTGCATATACTCTGACTTTAGAGGTAGATTTGGATACTCAAACCCCTGAGAGAGGGGTGAGGACAGCATTAATATGTTGTGATGCCAATTAGACCAGATTACATGTGTCCAGTGGACATTTGTGTGAAATGGACAGCTATGTATGGGGCGACATTTTTGGGGGGGAACAGATTACCCCCTTTTTTTGGGTGAGAGTGGGATGTTGGGGAGGGATAGTAGGTATATTTAGGGAGGTAGGTTGGGAAGGTTAACAGACAAGACAAGCAAGATGCATACAGGGGCAGTATATGACACATGTGGGGGCAGACACCTTGATGGGGAGGGGTGTTGGGAAATCGGACGCCCATGAGCCCCCTAGTAGAAACAGCGGGACTGAGATCCCCACCCATGGGCAGTCACCACTCCACCTTCATGGCCCCGAAGGTGGCTGTGCTGGGGGCTGAGTTGGAGAGGCAGGCTGACCCTCTAGTCATGACACATGGCCCTTGAGCTGGCATAGAAGATCTACAAACTGCTGACTGAGCTCTCTATGCACCACGACCCGGACCTGGGGATGGGTGACAGCTTCCTATCCATGCCTGCTCCTGGGGGTCAACCCCCATCCCCTGAGGTGGTTCCGCCCGAAGGTGGTGCAGGACCAACAGATGAGGAGGTCCCGGGTTGGGCCCCAGACGTGCTGGTGCCCGGTGCCATGGCCAGCTGAGGTGGGACAGGTGGGTCCGCTGGGATCCGCATTCCCATAAGTGCTCTGGTGTTTATGGTGTATCAACATATGTGGGTTAGTAATAGTCAACACATTCCAGGGTTAGGTATAACAGCATGCATAGATATTCCCATTAACCCAGACACCAGATATGGAACAGTTGCATAGCAAACAGAACACATGCATATATGGGACCACAGTGTTAATAACAACAGCATGCAGGTACATTGATGGCACCATGCCACCAATGTTGGAGTATTTCAACATAGCACGTGCATGGAAACAGATGTAAATAATTATTAACCAATAGGACAGGTGTCCCAACAGAACAGTGAAGTCATCACATGCCAGTTGAGGTGTGTATTTGGTTTATTGTTGGAGATATGGTGGGGGGGGGAGAAAGATGTCAATTAACAACTAGTATATTCCGGTAGTTCACATTACTTTCCTAGTCAGTGCTGTTATCTGTACTTTACAAGTATTACTACACCACCCTATTGCCTTAGTTTGGACAGTGATATGGCTGTCGTCATCTTTATACATGAACTGGTTTACCTGCAGTATACACCTCTTACCTGGTATACCTGTGGAGGAAATGTTTGCTAACACTAACTGTTTCTACACATACTCCCAGATTCCAGGTTGATATTGTGCACATACCTGTCCATCTCTTTCTGCACAGACTCTGGCCATGTCTTGATCACATGCAGGTGAACCAGGACATATCTAGACTATTGCCATCTTCAACCTTTAGTGACTTACAGCACTCTTATACAGGCTTTCCTACACAGTTATATTATGTAGCACAGTGTGGGTGACAGTGATCAGTGAAACCTTGTTATTCAGAGCAACTGCAACACTCACAATTCCATACAATACCAGAGTAAACAGTACCAGTACAGGGTATCAAGCTTTTTATTTCTTGGCACAGTGTTCGTATCCCTCGTACCTGTGGGAGCAATGTTTGTTAGCACTACCTGAATGTTGCCACACAAAGTACCAGATTACACATTAGTATTATGCTCATAAATCTCACTCTGTTACTGTACACGCACTGGTCACAGCATGACAACACGGGGTGTAGATAGGACATACTTGGCTTATTACTCTCATAACAGTTTCAGGAGTTGCTAGAGTAGCAGGTTTGTTCTCATAGATGTGTGACAATCAATTGTATTCCCTGTTTGCTGCTTAAACATCTGGGATTATCCCACTGACTTCCCAGGGGTACAGGGTGACAGGCAGCAGATATGGGCCCATAAACTGGACATTCTGGTCTTATCTGTACAGTTGTGGGGTATGATTCTGTATGTAGCCTACTTCCACTCCCAGGATTCAGACCATGGTTGTGTCTGCTAAAACTAAAACACTGTCCATCACAGTTGTGTGTGCTATATAGATATTGCTGTATATCTCCTATCTGCTTTCTGTCTTATAATTCTCCTGTGGTTTTACATTCTGACCTTGTATTACAACACTCTTATACAGGATTTCCTAGACAGTTATATTTTGTAGGATAGTGTGGGCGACAGTGATGAGTAATACCTTATTATTCAGAGCAACTGCGTCAGTCACAATGCCATACAATACCAAAGTAAACAGTACCAGTACAGGGTATCATTCTTTTATTTCTGGGCACAGTGTTCATATCTGACAGACCTGTGGGAGCAATGTTTGTTAGCACTACCTGAATGTTGCCACACACAGTACCAGATTCCACATTACTATTATGCATATACATCTCACTCTGTTACAGTACACACTCTGGGTATAGCTTGACAACATGCAGGTGTAAATGGGACATATGTGGCTTATTACTCTCATATGATTTTGGGGAGTTGCTAGTGTGCCAGCTTTGTTCTCATAGATGTGTGTCAATCAGTTGCATTTCCTGTTTGCTGCCTATACATCTGGGATCATCCCACTGATTTCCCAGGGGGACAGGGTGACAGGTAGCAGATATGGGCAACTTTACTGGACATTCTGGACATATCTGTACAGTTGTGGGATATGATTCTTTATGCAGACTACTACCACTGCCAGGATTCGAACCATGGTTGTGTGTGCTAAAAATGCAACAGTTCACATCGCAGTTGGGTATGCTATTTGGATTTTGTTGCCTGCCTGTTCACTGTTCTCTGTCTATGTGTCTCTCAGTTGTACTAAATGACCTTTGGGGATTACACCAGTCATATACAGACATTCCTACACATTTTATTTATGTTGCACAGTGTGGGTAACAGTGCTTAATACAACAGTACTATTAAGTGATTGCAAATCTACATTACCATATGATTACAGCGTATACACATGCAGTCCAGCAGTTAGACCTTTACTGTCAAGCTATTATGCTTTTATTTACATACAAACTATATGAGACCCTTCCTGCCATATTTCCCGGTGTATGCTGTACTTGCCTTAAACAATACAGGTTTTATACTGGCAATTACCTTACTAATGCTTTTAGATTTATTTCCTATGACAGTACATGCAAGAGTATTGCTGACCTGCCTCGCATCGCAACCTCTCCAGGCGACAGTCATGGGTTTCCTGGTTCGCGGCTCGCTCACTTGCTGCTGTGAAGGACAAAAGAGGAATATTTAGCCATACCTCTCCATAATATACATGAGCTGGCAATTATTACACATGTAGTGGAGTGATACTTACACACAGCTGGCACAGCCCCTGCCATCCTAGCCTCTTGGATCCACTGCTCCAAGAGGTCCCCCTTATGCCGCTTCAGGTCGGCATAGTGATGCCTGATCTGCTCACCAGTTCAGGGTATGCCAGTGGCACTGGTGAGGTCACAGCCGAGATGGTCCCAGGCTTCCGCCTTATATTGGGAACCCTGGTACTGGCCCTGCAGCAGTCTCTGCTCATGGTCTTTGACAAAAAGTCCTGCCATGTCTCTGGACTCCTGGATGCCCCAGCGGTGTGCCCGCAAGCGCAATCCCTCTCCACTTTCTGCCATGATGCCAGCAAGGGGAAGCTACAACCAGTTATGACATGTATTCCCGCCTGTTGGGTTTAAGTAGGGCCAAATTTCCACACTTTGCCATAATTGGCCAGTTTTGAAAAGGCTAGGCTATGGGCAAACCTGCTTACCTAAGGTTGGAATTGTTTAAAGGGGTATACCTCTAGACACATTGAGTTAGCTGGCCTAAACATTGCTTCCACCTCCTAAGCTGGCCTGTGCAATGCTTAGCATTGCTTAAATCAGACTTTGCATTATATTTGCTTGTTGGCATTGATTTATTCATCTTATATATATGTCTGGTATCCATGATTCATGTGTACATACACTGTAGGGGGTCCTTGTGTTTAGTAAGGGACTTCAACACTCTATTACATTTACACCTCACATCTAGGCGTACTTCAGTACTCCACTTCATGTATTTCTGTTATGTAGTGGGTTATAGAACATTTGACTGTATACTGATTCTTTTCACATTTTCAGTTTGATTTTACTATAGTGAGGATTTGTTTGGTGATACCTCATTCTTCTGTACTGCTGTGATGGCTTGGTGGTTAATTACTGTGACTATAGTGTATAGGGTCCTGTGTTCAAGACCTGCAAGGCTGTTTATTTTGTTGCTGGGCAGAACAAGGGCCATTGGATACAGAATGATTAAGGCACTTTTAAGCGGTTGTAAGTGGGTTTGTGTGGGTTTGCGCGAAGGTAAGCAATGCTAACCTCCGGTTAAATATGCTTACAAAGAGTTAGCTTCAATATTGCTTAACATGTGAGCGCATTGCTTACCCCCATGCAAATGGGCTTAAACCTGCTTACTGGTGCTTACATATGCTTACTACTGCTTAATAGTGCTTACACTTGCTTACTAGTGCTTACTCCCGCTTACAACTGCACTGATTTAGACAGTAATGTCTAATGGTTCTTGGGAAGGTGGGGGATTTGGAAGCTGTATGGTGTTATCATTCCTTACACATTTTACTTTCCATTTGTATCCATGATTCCTGTGTACATATACTGTATGGGGCACATGTGATTATCTGTGGACTTTGCAACATTATGACACTGACACCTCACATCTGCATTTAATGCAATACTCCAGTTCACAAATATGTTATTTAGCAGATTATGGAACTAAAATATGGGTCATAACATGATTTGACATGGAATGTGCTGCAGTGGGACTCGAACTGGGAATGCTTGCTCATAAGGTGAATGTTCTGCCCACTACACTACTGATATACTGCTTCATTTGCATATATCTTCCTTGTTATCCTCTTCAGCCATTTAAGCTGCATTAACCATAGCAGAGGGATGGGAAAACCCGTGCACCTACGGTTAGCTTTAATTGGATTCATAAAAAGAAAAATGGTATGTTTATTTTCTTTCTATTTACTATTGCTGCAGTACACGTGGCGGGATGTTGCTGGGGATATGTGGACACCTGTGAGTGGTCTCACTCATTCTTTTGGCCTCTCTGATATTCTTCATTGCAGGGGTGTGTATATTCTGAAAGCTCTGTTCTCAGACACGCCCCCTGCACTCTTACATGCTCCGTGTAGGATTTGGAACTCAGGCAGTGCACCTTCATTAATATGCATGGCGCGCTGCCATCCTGCTCCTAAACGGCTGCTTCCATGCAGGTCTAAGCTAATCCTGCATGGAAGATTAGTAAATCTGGGGGTCTGTCAAGTGGTTTAGTGGGGCAAAATGTAAGACCTCTCAAAAAGACTGATGGTTCACTGGGAGTCGATATGATAGATGCCCAGGTGTTAACCATCCTTGTCCTGTACTGCTGTTAGCCATTTCCTTATTGTTTACCAAAATGGCATGTTGAACGTTGTGGAGTTTCTCCATTTTGGGCATAGCTATTCCTAATACTTCATATTTATTTCTTACAGAAAGACAGAATCTGATTCATATGTTTGAGTCTTAGTATTTAAAGTGAGGTTGAGTATGTTTTAACAGTTTTTATAAAGTTCATTTGTTGCTGTGGGACAAAAGAGCTCAACTGTTTTTGGAATAAAACACATTTTCTAGTGAAGACAAGTGGATAATTCCTTTGTTTTTTGTGTATTTTATAATGTACTCTGCCTTAATACGCACCATAAATGTGTACTTCTTTTAAAGTGAAGTTGTAAGTTTCTGAGCTGCTCCTACAAAAGAAATGTCATTGGAGAACTCTGTGAGACTACATGATTAAAAAGTAAACTCGTCACTTGGTATACTTCATTGTGCGCAATGAATTTGAGTCATACCATAATGCCTTTCAGTACCACAAGACATGCAGTAACATCTGTTCTTCATAGTCCACATCATATATTATTTCTGACACATTAAACATTCCAACTTTTGCATTTCTCAAACAAAATAAAGGAAAGTTAAAAATAATTATAAAAGAATAAGAAAATAGGAAAGCTGTGGAAGACAGCTGAAAGAAGGGTATTCAATGAATTCTCCTCAGCCTGGTAAGTACTTACCAACCCAGCCCTTGCCTGTATCCCACCAAACATTTACACATCCCTGATTAAGTCTGACCACAAATCAATTATCTTCTCTGCCAGACTTCATGACACTCCCTCACCACCAAATGAAACCATCTTTAGAGGCTTCCCCAGAGCAAACCTACATCAACTTGTTCATAAGTTCATAGGTTCATAGTTTAGTACTAAGCTAATTGCCCTTGCGAGCCATTTTAAGCCTAGCCAATTATCCTTTTGTGAGACTCAAACCCTGCACCTTGTGTTTGTATGGCAAACACCTTAGCCATTAAGCCACCCTCCCAACCCCTTGTAGAAGACCTATGCAAAATTGCCAACAATCCCTTGAAAGTGTACCCAGTTAAGATGGTCATCACTTTCACCACCAGTTTTCCCAGTATCTAAATAGCTACATAGAAAAGTAAGGAATAATATTCAGTAATGCACTGAGTTCATTGCTAGTAATATAATATATTCCAGTATATATTAGCAGACAGATTTACAGCTAACTTTACACTAACTACTCATATTGTTGTGTCCACTATCCCTGAAGATATAGTTTCCATGTAATCCTATTGGAACAAGTCTTAGAATCCCTGCCAAACACTAAAATTTATGTTTCTATGGGACCAGATAACATAACTAGGCTACATCCTCAACAGTACCAAGTATGCACTATCTGCGCCACCATTTAAACTATTCAACCTCAGCCTGTCCAGAGGCTTTACCCCTGATGTCTGAAGAATAGACACTGTGACCTCTCTGCACAAGACAGGTGCCTGTACAGAACCAGATAATTATACAAGCCATGGAATGTATCATAGCAGAAATGATTTATGCAAGCGTAGATAACCTAACCGATCTAGACCCTACTCAGTCATTTTGTGAAGGACAGGTACTGTCTCTTTAACATAGTAAACTTCATTAAAAAAGGTTACAAAGGCTGTGGATAGTGGTCATTCTAAGCCATTTGCTCTGTCACCCATGACAGTATTATTGAAAAAGTAGACAAACCTATCATTAACCCTACATTGTCCACTGGATTGCAAACTATATCTACATTACTTAATTTTACTCCTACTTGTACTTTTGCAAATATCACAAAGCAATTTGTACTAATACATGTGAACTTTGTTTGATGTGATGCTGACAGCTATTATTGGATATAATAAGTTATTATGTCTACTTTTGACCCATATCGTATTTCTCTATAGCTTGCATACTACATTGCATTGACATTGTTTTTGTCTAAATCCCTTTACTGTTATTTATTGCTATTCTTGTACTGCTGTACTTTTGTGGCTGAGTCATGACTCAAAATGGTTGGTGAACCATTTCACTTACCCAGTTATCAAGCCATAAATAAATAAAGAAATTGGCTACCCAGAAGATCCCAACTATTGAGAGATGCTTGTACCCCTCTCTGAATGTAAATTGTAACTATTGGAATACTGCAGGCATCGGTGTTAGGTCATCACTTGTTTGGCATTTATTTTCAAGACATCCAAGACAATATCCTTGAAGTGTGGTTGACAATGTTTCCTGATGACTACAACCCAGGCACTGCTATCTGTTATCCACTGATACTAAACTGCTCCAAAATTGGATGGCATATGCTGTACATAACTGGTGTACTGAAAACAATCTCAAGAGCTAAATGCAACATAATTGCAGCAGAATAACATTGATCAAAAAAGCTGATCCCACCTCATATGTTATAAATGGTACTCCTCTTCAAACAGATATGGTCATTAGGGACCTGAGTACTTATGTGGACAGCTCTCACTGATTCTATCATCATTTTTCCACCATAGTCAAGACATTCTGCTATCTGGCCCAGTCAATTTCCAAGGGAAGATCTTAAAGAGCCAAATAAGTCATTTTGCCATTGTAGTGTTAATTTATCAGACCTGCAATCAAATACAATGTTGTCTTCTGTATGTAAAATTCCAAACATATCACTCAGTTGAAAAGGCTCCAATAATTTTTAACCCAAAAGATTAAAGGTCTTAAATCCTTCAACTGTCCCACTATATTAGCGCAGCTCTCCTCACACTCAGTAGCCTACTGGCTACTCTGAGGTGATCCATGTCGCACTTTTTAATCCACAAAAGACCCAGTATGTTATTTGACCTCTTATTTCTTAACAAAACCACCAGCTTTGCAAGCACTCTTACTGGGGATCTAAATTACACCAAGAAATAAACAAGACTTGGAGAAATAGATTCCTATCCGAATGTATTCCCAACCTGTGGAATAAGTTACCGGTATAGGCCACGCAATCTACTACTTGGTCTGCCTTTAAGACTAGTCTTGATGGTTGGATGGGTTGACATAAAATGATACCAGAGTTATCATGTACTGCCCTGCTTGAGTTGGGAGGTAGGCACTATTAAGTACTCTTTAAGGGTGGCAAGAACTTTTAAGTGTGTCTACTTGAAACTGCATATAGTTAGACCTCTTATTGTGATTGCTTGCCTAGAATTGCTTCTATATTCCTTTATTCACATTATCCTATTCATGGTCATGAAGGATCTTGCCAAGCAACAGATGCAGTGCAAAGAACCAGGTATGGATGGAAAGCCAGTCCATCAGTGGACACCTGCACACACTCATTGCAGTACAAAGCTGCAGATACTTTAGACTTTTAACAATTTACCTAACAGCATGCCCTTGGGATGTGAGAGGAAACCAGAGCACCCACAGAAAATCCACATAGATGCAGGCTGTGCACTGTGTCCCCCCAGTCAGGAACCAAACCAGGAAATGAAGATCTCTGATACAGGAATGCTAACCATTGCACCAGTGTGTCAACTGAATAGTTACAGCTATTTAAAAGTGTATGTGATTTGAAAATGAAATTGCATATTCATAATAACATATGCAATGATGGTTTGAGATTAATATGATTATACTAAAAAAGAAAGGAAAGCTAAAAGCATATTTTATTGCAATTTTTAACTGTTATGTATCATAACCCAAATCTCCAAAAGTACATATACAGAAAAATGTGTACGGACACAATGTGCAGTCATAAGAATGCAATGCTGTTTTTTGCTTGGCAGCACAGCCCATTTGAAGGCTATGGTTATTTTATGTTGCTTGTCCTATTGTGTTGTGTCATAAAACTATGGCACAGCTGTGAATTACAGATAACCATCCAGCAAAAGAGCTCCACAGAGTGAACAACAATAGATAATAAAGCATGCAAATATCTGGATTTAAGGAAAACCCATCATTCATCATTTAACGCAGACCAGAATTTCAAAATGCCTGTGTACTTTACTGAAACTGCTATGCTGATATGTGTCCTGCAATTTCCTTTGGGTCATATCTGAAAATGGGCATGTGCTTAGCTTGTATATCTTAGCTAATGTCAGTAATGAATAACAGCAATGAGTGAAAAACACAAAGCAGGGCAGAATGAAAAAAGCTAAGCTTTTGATGTTTCCCCAGATACACACTGATACCAAAATGATTCTCTTCTTTATGGTTTGTTTAAATTTCAAATGCTTTATTATTGTAATGCATTTGGCATCTCATATAGAAATAAAATTTGATGGCAGAGGGCTAGCTAACTGTAAAATATTATATACATTTATCACTGACAAAAAATAGTATTAAGTTAAATACATAAGACACATGATTTAATAAAGAAGCCAAAACTATTTTCAAAGGACAAAAAAAAAGGCTTGCTACAAAGTCAAAATGAGAACTGCAGAAATGATCATGAAAAGGGGGCCAGATGGCAATACAGCAGTTTAGTGGTAAAATGTCAACCTCACACCAGCTAGGTTTGGGGATTTGTCCTTGCCCCCAGTCATTTTTTATGGTCTCTTTGGGCTTATGAGGCTTATTCCTTCAAGAAGACTTTAGGCAATCATCTCTGCAATGCAACAGCATATACACTCATAATGGAGGGGCCTCACAGTAATAAAAAAAGATACCTGCACTCACTTTCTAAACCTGTCCATAGTTTATCAGTACTTAGTTGGAGAATGGACAGATGGCCTCTGAGGGGTAGGAACTATACATAGCACTACACCAGAAATGGTCATATTGGCTTTGGGAAGTTTCTGCCTGTACAAGATACTCCTAGAAGCAGAAAATCTGATAGGCTTTTTGTAGAAGAGATCCACTTTGTCAAGAATCCATGTTGCATTCTTCATAATATCAACTAAGGGATCACCCCTGAGAAATGCTGCTGATGGAGATGGAGAGAACACACACCCTGTAGTCTCCACTGGGGAGATGATATGGGTTCAGTCAGATCTATGTCAGAAGACTGACTTTTCAAAAAGCTGAACTTCAATGGTAAAGACCATATGATAAACTTTCCAAAAAGTCGAACAAGACAAAACAACAAAAAATCTACATTTTTGCGGGGGGGGGGGGCAAATCCCCCAACCCCCCTAAATATTATATATGCCAACTCTGAGATTCCACTACAGTGGGGAAAAGGGTAAAGTGCCCGATCCCAACTGTACCATGATCTCCATACAAAATTTAGAGTTTTCCGAAAGTCAATTATATGGTCTTGAACTTTCTGAAAAATCGATCTTCTAAGGGGGACCTGGGTTCAGTAACCTAAATCCTCTGCATCAACTAAATGACAAATTTTAGGTAAGCGTTGTTTGGGGGGATGGAGGGGGTTTAGCACCCTCTTCATTACCAAATCTACAGTGAGAACACAGAGGCTTTAGTGGTGTATCTTTCATATGAACTTCTGAGGCTTCATAGAAGAGAGTTTCAATATCTGAGAACCACACTACATTTTTGGAATTCTGCAACAGAACCAAGTGAGGCATAGAAAGGGAGCATGTCATACATGAAGCTATTAGGGGCAGAAAAGGTTTGAATGGATAGAGGTACCACAAAATAATAATGGATGGAATAATGGACTAGAGTACCTAAACAGAAATCTCCAGAAGGCTGGAAAGATTCTCAGCAACAGATAGGAGACCAGGCACTGATAAAACTCATGTTTTTATTTCCAAGATCTGAAACACAAATGTTGATAATGGGGGACAGAGAAATACTCTGGTTCAATCAACACCCATCTGAATGATACTCGTGGGTGTGATGCCAGATGGATGGATGTAAGAATGGCCATTGTAGCATAAAGTTGTATTGTCTGTGCTGATTTTTGTGTGATGGTATGGGCAAGTGCCAGCATAGCCAGCTTGAGTTTTTTAAAGAATGATATGTCCTTTGAATATCAAGCTGATTTATACAAGATGATCGTGTTACAAATGTATTAGAATGATATGTCATTTGTATATCAAACTGATTTGTACAGATGCTTGTACTGAAAATGTATTTGTGAGATTTGCTTGTGTTAAAATGTATCAACAATCACCCTGCTGAAATGAAAAGAAAGTACATGTATTATTGTAACTGAATTAAATGTATATGTTTTAATAGAGGATACTAGGACAGCAAATGTTAACCAGCGAGATTGCTTTAAGAAAAATAAGGGAATGTAATGAGTTGTTAAACCATTAAAATGTCACCCCATGGTGCTGAATAGGACTGGAGATGGTAGGTCTGGAAAAAAATCCTTTGTTCATTAGCTCAGTAAAAAGACAGGAAGCTCCATGCACTGTCATAAACATTTTGATGTGTATTGTAACCATCTCTTCTAAATTCCTGTGCCAGCTTCAAAGGGAAATACTGAGAGAATCTAGAGTTAGGTGACCAGATGAGGTCATTCTGCCAACACTCTTGGAAATTATATTTTAGATATTACAAAGATAAATCTCAGAGTACTGAGTATTCTGTTTGTGGGCCTGACTAGAAATGAACAACAAACAAAAAATAAAACCAACGACTAGACCTTAAAAAACACTCTACCAGGCAGAAACAAAATGGTAAAACGGCACGGACTGTTTATTAGTGTAAGCGCTTTCGGCTGCAATAGTACACAGCCTTCATCAGACAAAATACAAAATCCATGACATCCTGCAACACTTAAATATGCCCATTCAACTTGAAACTCATTGATCAATTAACCTATCAAAGAACAAGGTTAAACCTGTATAACATTAATATTGCATATACTTCTTTTTTAAAAACTAGTTTTAAAAAGCAATTATAAAGAGATTATAAAGAGTATCCACCACAAATGAATAACAAAAATAGACTTGTCACAAAACATAAAAAGAAAAATAAAATCATCATCAAATAAGGAAAAACAGACATCATTATCAGATCAGATTTAACTTAGTTTATACATATTACATTAATTTATAAGTAAGTTTATAAGTAATTAATTTAAATTTTAAACTTACATGAACTAACTAACTGACTAGAAAGACTGCTCACGTATTTCATCTTGCCCTGCCCAAGTAAGTTATTAGGGAACAGTACATTCTCTTAGATTTGGTCAGGAATATAGTGAGAGTGGTTTTTTTTATGTGAATTTGTTCATCAGTGTTAATTTCAGTATTTTCTGTGATTTTACCTCTGTGGTTTACTGTAAATATATATTCAATATTTTCATGTTCTTTTGTTATTTATTATTAAATATATCTAAAACTTTTATTGCAGCTGGTCCTTGTAGAAAGTAGCTAAACTCTGAGAGTACTTATATTTATTTGGTGACACTGTGTGGGCCACTCCAGAAGGCCTAGCCATCTTGTCAACTACTACCATTTGTATTATTAATATTACACAGTATAATTGGACACCCTTTGTTAAGGGCATTAGAATAACTGATTGTGGAGTGTCTGGTGGCAGTGATAACTACCTTATACTCTGGGCAGAAGGGTGCACAGCAGGTAAATCTGTACCAGCCTTTCCCACGTGTGTGTGTGTGTGTGTGTGTGTGTGTGTGTGTGTGTGTGTGTGTGTGTGTGTGTGTGTGTGTGTGGAAAATCAAATCTCACAGTGTGTGTGTGTGTGTGTGTGTGTGTGTGTGTGTGTGTGTGTGTGTGTGTGTGTGTGTGTGTGTGTGTGTGTGTGTGTGTGTGTGTCAGCCACTTGGGGCAGGGACACAAATCACTGGGTTTACTGAGAAGGTGATAGAGGACTTGGCTTGGACACTGGGCTGAGGACCTAACTCTACATCTGTACCAGTGGGCAGTCTTATTGGGGACAATGGTGAACTGGCTGAGGAACAACTGACAACTGAAAAAGCACTGCACCTAGTATGAAATAAAAAAACTAATTGTAAGGAACCAGGTGATGCCAGGATTCCTGGCATCATTACCTATTAAAACAGCTGCTAGAACTTCAGAGTGAATGTAAAGAATCCACAGTGAGAGTTGTATAATATCAGAATAGCAGGAGGCATAGAAGAAGGAGTAGGGGTCCCTGGACCCAGAGGAGGCCCTAACTGAGGACTGGACAATAATGGGTGGGTCAACTGACTCAGAAGACTGCTGTATATCTTAGGCAAGAAGGACTGGGGAAAACTCAGACCATTAGTCACAGAGCAGGACCATAATGCCAAAAGGATATGGGCAATCTTTAAGAGATCTCAAACATTCCTCAATAAAGACTCAGGGTTTTTGAAAACTGTCATGTTATTTATTTATTTATTTATTTATCACTTCACATGTTCTAGGCCAGATGAATCCACTCAGTTTAGTACACAGTCACAGATTGATTTATTAAAATAAAAAATAATTTCTGCATTAAAAGTTAACAGCAAAACTTCAAACCCTTATATCATTAAGAGCAAATAACACTTCTCTGGTGCCTTGGCTTTCAAAAAAGCCTTTTTAGAGTAACTGAAAAGGCTTTTTTTGAAAGTCAAGGCACCAGAGCAGTGTTATTTCCTCTTAATGGTATAAGTGTTTGAAATTTTGCTGTTATCTTTTACTGCAGAAGTTTTTATTTTTATTTTAATAAATCGGTCTGTGTACTAAACTGAGTGAATTCATCTGGCCTGGAACTTGTGGTGTGAGGTTTGGTTTGTTCTACAGTGTGATGCTTTATTTATTTATTTATTTATTTTTACTGGAAAGTTGCTTTTCTGACTTGCATTTTGACAAAGAAGGGAAAATTTTGAAAAAGGAGGAAGAATGCTATTTTTTAACATTAACAAAAACGTCTTGACTGTTTCTCTTCACCAGCACTTAGAAGCATCCCTGAAATGGATGCAGTTCAAGAAACTTTTGGTGTTGCATTATGGTCCCAAGAAATATAATCATTAAAACTGTCTTTTAACCAATACAACCAAATCACCTAGAGTCAATTTTTTACACCATCAAATGGCTAGCCTTGACACAGCAGGTAGTCTGTAATCCATCTTCTCCTATCTTGAGGAAACTGTGCACCACAACTGATGCCCAAAGCAGTTACTCTATGCAGCTCCTCCCCCATTAAGGCACCATCTAGAGTCTGTGCTGTTGCTCACAACTCCATTCTGGGGTGAGTCTGAGGAAGAAACACTCAGCATGTCTTTGGGAGAAACCCTACAGAGAGATCATACAAACTCTATATAGGCATTGGTTGGAGGTCAGAATCAAACACTGTACCTTGTGCATGGGAGACAAAAATCTAAACCATTATGCCAACTGTTCTGTGAGCTTAAGAATATTAGATGGAAGCCAAAGTAGCTCCAATTGCAGAAAAAAGTCAAAAAGAGAACAGATTACAGTGGTTTGGGCACATGCAGGAAAGCTTTGCATGATCTGGTAAAGATGATTTGGGACTGACAGGAAGAAGGCAAGAGGAAACAAGGGATTCAGACAAAGAGATGTATGGATTGTGTGAGGGAAGAACTGTGACAGTTAGGTATAACTGTTAAAAAAGTAGGAGAGTGGCAATGAACTGAGAGAGATGGCAACAGTTCACTTGATACCCCACCCATGAAAAAAATGGGAAAAAGGGGGTTGACGATGATGATGGCTGTCTGTGAGCCATTTCAGGTAAAAAGATGGTGAGTCTAGGCTGAAAATGAAGGGCAGAGAGGAAAATCTTTTGAAGACAGCAATAAATGAAAAAAGGGTAGACTTTAAAACAAATGAGGATAAAGAAAACCAAATGGTAAAACAAAAGTCAACTTACAGAATCCAAATCTCGGGGAAAAAAGAGCAGCAACTAGGGACTGCTTAGTTCTTTGACAAAGCTGTTTGTGGCAGAAAAAAACTGCTAAGAGGCAATTTTATGTATTTATTTTTTACTTGTTTAATTTTGCTTTTCATTACTAGGAAAGTTTCAGCAAAATTCTGAGGAGAAAAGCTCTATAAGATTTATCACACAGTGTTATTAACAACTCTTCTTAGAAAAATAAGCAGTCAATTACCTAATTTGATACAAAAGACATTGAGAAATTTTTATTCAGCTTATTATTCTAAGAGTAAATGTCTTTTACAGAAAAAAATATAACAATATAACATAAATATAATACTAGAAAATTACATATGTTCATTTGCTAGGTGGATTGAGTCAAGAAATAAGTAGAGGTAACAGCAAGCATGCCAAGTAAAACTCAGTAGTGGAATAAAGAGTAAAAAGGGCCAAGGTACATACCATTGTGCATCAGGACTGGATGTATGTGGCATAGAGGTCTAAAGTAATCATGACAAGTCAAATATACAGAGAAAGGGTAAAGGTAGAAAGAGGAAGATTGTTTGGGGGGGGTGGAAGTAGGTGAGGTTTGATGAACTTAAAAGTGAAGAACAAGTGCAAGATGGTGAAGGGAAAGTATATGAAACATAAAGCAGTGGAAGATGCTAGATTTCAATGGAGTTTAGACAACTGAGTAGGACTTTGGTAAGAAAACAGATTCTGTGTAAATGTATTAGAAGTAAGTTAACAGTGAGATAACTGAAGAATCAAAATGATGCAGTAAGAGTGTAGTGATAAGGTAGAAAGATGACTGATATAGTATAGAGGTATAAAGAGATGTATTGTATACAACAGTTTAGCATACCAGATGGGAGATATATAAGATCTTGACCAAAGCATTCCTACGTGTGAACTGTGCACCATATGAGGAGGTCTAGGGGTAGGATGCCGGTTTCTTAACTCATTCCCTCTGGTACAGCTCTTTTGAGTGTGTGCCTTTAACTCCCAGTGACTGTGGCTTAAGCCTTTAAAAAATGAAGTTATCACCTTAAAGTTCTAGAAAATACTCATTGAGAGAGGTCAAAGATCAATACAGTTGGGTTTGCCATCACATATGCATCAAGACAAAATATCCTGGTACCTTGTAAGTAACATGGTTTGGGAATTATTAATGCAAATATGAACAATCAATATTTGGCGCCTAGAGGAGCAGTAGGAGTTAAATACAGAAGATGCCTGGGGGAGCACTCGGCTGTAATAAGTTAACTAAGTAAGCCCACTGGAGAAAAGTGTTCCTTTTCAGGTGTGATACAGTAACACTGTCTGATATAGTGGCTTGTTAAGAATCACACAGTAGACAAATGGAGATGAGAGGAATCAAGCCCTGTATCATTTGATTTTAGACAGTAACTCATTCACAGCTGAGAGCCTTAATCCTCTGTACTAACTGCAGACATGATTCATCAATGCAATATGGGATACAGAAAGATGAGCTAACAACCTGCGAAAGTTTTATCTGTCAAGTGATCAAAACATCTGCAGTATAATTCCTCTGGATTACTAAAGATGGATATCTTCTTACCAGATCCAGAATTCTTCTGAAAAATATGGTAGCCTAGAAGACCCTTAAATATCTGGCTGTCACTAAATATAAGACAGAGTGTTATTTTTCTCCCCAAAGTTAGGGAAACTACACTACATTTAACTACTTGGTGCAGAGGTAGCATTGTTGCCTCACAGCAAGAGGTTCCCCTGTTCATTTCTTGGCTGGAGTGCCTTTTGTGTGGAGTCTGCATGTCCTCCTCGCGGTCGAGTGGTGTTCGAAAGACATGCGTGAATGGGCGTGCCTTCTTTAAAGGTTGGGTGTCGGGCTGGCACCTCGGCACTGTAAAAATCTACTGCCAATCATTAGCGGACCAGAGTTCCACTGTGGCGACCCCTAACTGGGAAAAGCCAAAAGAAGAAGAACAACACTACATTTAACTACACAGGTAAGGGATAATGGATAAATGGGTTTCTTAGTGGAAATGAAGTCTGTTGTCAGAGTTCAGCTGAGGGAGGAGGACCTAAAAATGATGCAATGGAAGGATACTAGTATTAGTTTCAGTCTTAAATGAATAGGCCATATTGGGGGACAGTTCCACAAAGGCACCATCAGGAAGGGTAAAGAAAATGTTCAACAGCACATACTATTCAGAGCAGAATCTTGTCATTAGATAGGAATGCCATAAGGCTTGGTAGAGGATCTTACAGATCACAAATTCCTCACTGAAAACTGAAGCAGTTTGTATAACTGCATCTTGCTCTAAAGCTACATTTTTGTTATACAGCTTGATTGTGACACAAATGACCCGTGTTCAGATAGCAGCACAGGTACTGGAGGATGTTTGGCTGGGAGGATAGGAGTGAGTGTTCAGTGCTGGTTCTCCCATCCTTGGCAGGGAGGGGTGGACAGAAAAGCAGCTCTGATGTGTCTCTTGAGGAACACTTACCAGGAGCACTATCTGTGGCACCTACAGTTATGAACTTGTGAACTGCAGTCTACTTGTACTGTGTGCAGTTGCTAAGCAATCATCAACTGTGGAGCTGAAGGGAGTTAATGTAGGGAACATCCCATTGGGATTTGTGACTGTCCCACTCTCTATCATTCAGCTCTCATCATAGCAGGGAATAATGACCTGATGAGGCTGTCTGGGCACGAACAAAAAAATCATCAGTATTAATACTTTAACCAGGTATTGAACTGATGTAGCTGTTAGCATTGATGCCACCCAACACTTGGTTCTCTGGTTTTGTAGTCACCCAGGGTGCCATTTTAGCAGAGTCTGCTCATCCTACCTCTGCTTATACAGGTTTTTGCCAAATGCCCCAGTTTCCTTCCACATCCCAAACACATCCTGCAGCTGAACTAATGAGGCTTCAAATTGCACAAAAGAACGTGTTCCCAAATTACCTGAAAGATGTGTGTGCACATGCGTGCGCATGCGCACGTGCACACACACACACACACACACACACACACACACACACACACAAATACATACTCATGGCACTGCAGCCCATTTTTAAGAATCCCTTGGACTCCTGTCTCCTTTTCCTAACACTGCAATTCAAATGTCACATGCACACTCCAAAATATTGATTATCCTCTCATAGGTTCATAGGTTCATAGGTTTATACTAGGCTATCTGCCCTAAGGCATTTATAAGCCTAGCCCAAATTTTTGTGGCTTACGCCACCCCTTATATGAAAAAATACTGTGCCCATTAGTTTGGTGTGCCTCTGTCCAGCAGTGACACAGAGATGATTCCCAGGGTAAACCTACGATCTCCCATCCACAGGTCACGATTTCTCTTGAACAGAGTCAGCGAGGTGCTCTGCCTCACATGGACCGGGATTTTATTCCACAGCATAGGGAGTCTCTGGGTGATAAATCTATCCCTCCAGCACGTCCTATTTATATCCGTGCTAAGGTTTAAGTCGCTTGCTCTAGTGGTTTTGGTGGATTTGGATTTTTTGAGGTGGAGCATGTCCATTAATTTGGATTAATGGTTGGACATGGCCTTGTATGTCAGGCACATGTCACCTCTGAGCAGACGGTATGCGACTGAATAGAGCTGGAGTTTCTTCAATCTGGCAGCATATGACAGATTTTGGAGTCCCTTTATCCTTTTGGTGAGGAACTTTTGGGGTCTCTCCAATTGCTGCAGATGTCGGGTGAGATACATCCCGAATGGGGCATTGTACTCGATCATTGGTCTGATAAGTGAAGAGTACAGGGGAACAATGACCTCACTAGATCTGGATGTGAATCCCTTCATGATCAGGTGGGCAATGTAGAAGGTCTTTCTAACCACTTTAGCAACGTGAGTGTCAAAGAAAGGCCACTGTCAACCTGGGTCCCCAGGTCCCTGATAACCTCTTCTGTGCTTAGTGGATTGCCACCTATATGGTAGCTTGGGGTTACCTTGTTTTTCCTGAAGGGTATGACTACACATTTTTTGGCGTTTAACTTCAGGCCATGGCTCTGGCACCAGCTATCTGTTTCCGTGAGTCCCTTCTGAAGGATATCCGTGTCCGATGCACTTTCCACTATGGCGCCCAGTTTGCAGTCGTCAGCAAACTTTGTCAGCCAAAGTCCTCCCATGTTGGCCTGTACTTCTGAGAAGTAGATGCCGAACAATAGGGGGCCAAGGACCAAGCCCTGTGGGACACCACTTGTGACCGGCTTGGAGTCTGACATAGCGCCAGCAACTCTAACCCTGTGGGTTCTGTCCTTAAGCCAGTTTGCAACCCATCTTGTGACATATGGGTTTACATTTAAGCTGGTAAGTTTTTCTACAATACCTGAGTGGGGTATTGTGTTGAAAGCCTTTGCAAGGTCAAGTAGGCTGTATGGACTGCCTTTCCCTCATCAATGGCCTTGGTGACTGTTTCGAAGAAGTCGACCAAGTTCAAAAGGCATGATCTTCCCTTGACGAAGCCAAACTGGGTCGGGTCCAATGTCTGCAAGTCCCCTATATCTTTGTTTATGAGCTCCATTATGATCCTCTCCATAGCTTTGCAGACTAGACTTGTTAAGCTTATGGGGCGGTAATTACCAGGGTCCTTTGTGGAGTGGGACCACAGTTGCCATACGCCACTCCTTGGGCACGTATCCTGTGGTAAGGCTGAGATTAAACAGCTGCCTTATGTGCGGGTTTAATTCCTCATTTAGCTCGTGTAGCACACAGCCGGGGACACCATCCGGTCCCACTGATGCTGTGTTTTTAGCTTTAGAGAGAGCAGCTTTCACCTGCGCATTTGAGATGTCTAGGAGGCTACACTCGGCTGGGATAGTTATCTCTCCTTTAGGGGGGAGAGGGGGGTGAAGTTTGCACTGAACCTGTCTGCCAGTATGCTGGCAATGTCTGTGGGTTCAGTGATTTTTGTATCATTTTGGACTAATTCTGAGCATATCTGGGAGTTTCCACCCAGGTTCCTAACATAGCTGAAAAAGGCCTTATGATTGTCCTTTGACTCCATGGCAATTTTTCTCTCCTAACATCCACACAAAAATGTGTGAATAAACATGTCTGAATTTCCTTCAACTTTGCATATTAAGAGAAAGGTCTGTTTTTATGTCCTGAGGTTAAGGCACAACACTAGACATTTTATTAGCATATATCCCTTACAACAGTTGTGCAGTTGGTTGGGTATCTCCCCTCTTTTCCAAAGCAACATGTAAATGATCTAATGTGATACCAGGCGCAGTTTTAGAAACCATATAATCCTTCTCTTTGTTCTTCCTGTAGTCAAAATATTACTCCTGAACATTAGACTGCATCCACTCTCTTTTAGTTATCCTGTGTAATTTTAGAATCTATATTTCATTCATTACCATCAATGCTTTAATTCTCTGTCTTTCTCTCTGTCGTCTCTCTGTTCCTGAACATCTATTTCCTTTAAATTTCACAGGTGTTGCCATGTGATGTTCAGTACACCCAATAACAGCACCAGTTTAGGTACAGCACATTACATACCATATATGCCTTTCTCTCAGATCCATAGGTTCCCACTAGGCTAGCTGCAACCTCCCCCTCCCCTCACTGCAGACAGCAATGAAAAAGAGCAGAGATGAAGTTCACCAAAACTGTGTGATAGTCCAGACTCACAGTACAGGCTCCTAATCACTGACTGGTCCATTTATTGATGTTTACTGAAGTAGAAACCTGAAGGAACCAGGCACATTGCTGACTGTCCAAACTTTATAACTCTGTTTTCTGATTGCGCCATTTTACCCATTCAGGGTATAGGGCAGAATGTATGCTGATTCACTTGGTCTAGCTCTGCATACTAATTTGGCAATATTAGGCTCAGAATGGTCATGATGGGAAGGTTCTTCTTTTCAAACCTTTTTCTGCCCACTAAATTAGCCAGTATCCACATATTTTCTCACCATTGATTGGCATTAACTGATGCTGAGAGATGAAAGAAACAGCTACATTATAGAACGGCCAAAGTTCATAATTCCATTTTTGACTAGACCATTAAGACAAAGTTGCTACACTTCGACCTTTAACAGCTCCTCACATTATATAGCAAAGTGATGTTTTTTTCCCTAGTCCAGTCATTTTGTATCCATTCATTAACAAGTAGTTTGTATATGTTCTGTTTTAGCCATTATCTTCCAGAGAATGTATTTTGACACTCGGTTCCATCAGGTTAATAATGAGCCCTTAACATCACACTAGTCTGTATGAGGTAATCTCCTTATTACCCTGAAAGATTACCAGTTCCATTTGAGGAAAAGAAAGAGAAAGAAATGGAGAGAGAGAGAGAGAGAGAGAGAGAGAGAGAGACAAAGGAGGAAGGGAGGGAGGGAGGGAAGGAGACTTAAAACCAGGACTTATGGTACATTTCTCAACTCCCCCCCCACCTTTAATAGACTACTTTGTCATCATAACCCTCTAGCTTCCAGAGTCACCTGTAAGAGGGCATCGGCTTATCGGCTTACTTTAATTATCTTACCCACAGTTTTTAAATATATAAGTTTTCCAAGTAGGCCTCCCAATGATCCCACTTTTTTTTCAAAAGCCTGATCACACTTTGGGTACCACTTTCAGTTTTCTCTCTCATGGAGGGGAAGCTAGAATAGGAGGATTAGGAATCTGCCACTTCAGGTGATGAGTATTTTTTTTTTAGGAGCTGGGGCAGATAAGCTTAATTTTCATTCCTATTATCATAAGACAATTACCCTCAGATTCCCAAGATGGACCCATTATATTTTGAAAGTCCTGGTCATTTTCCAGATGGCTTCCTAGATCCAGTCCAATTACCAGAACCTCACACAGCCCTCCAAAAGAAACTATTTTTATAACAGAACACAAAACACTCTCAGGCTAAAACTGTCATGGTTATTGTTCACAATTTTTCTTTCTTCTTTCCACTTGCTCTTTTATCCAGTTACTTATGAAATCTGTTTTTATAACCTGCACCATCTTATTAATGTGTGCTATCCCTAACACTATCCCCTGCACTAAACCTAACCATATACCTTAACTTAAAAAAACTCCTTTTCCTAACATTTTCACTTCACAAAACAAAGACACACAAACACATCAAAATGCATGCACAGAATGAAAGCTATACCTCTAGCTAACCTTTACTCTAACCCTAACCTGCCAACACTTGCACATACTGCCACCCCTTATACCAACCCACTTATCTCTGTCTACATTTCGAAATGTCAGCATTTTAACTGCACTCAAAAAAATGTATCCTTAATCATGAATGTGAAAATATCAAAAGAAATACAATAAAATAAATTAAAAAAATTCATGCAACAGGACAAGTCGTAAATTCCTCCTGCTCAATACAACTCTTCTACTTGAATAGATTAATTCTACAGTCTGATGACTGTGGAAGAAAAGCAAACACCTGTGTACCCATCTGCAGACTAAAGTACTATAGAAAATAAAAGCTTACTACAATAGTACTCACCCTAGAAATCAGACAGCAATAGCCATGTAAGAACTCCACCATAATGATATTTTGAACGTTAAAGTGAAATATGACTATTATGTCTCACTATCCTATATCAGAGACTATTTCACTGAGGAGCAATATACCACATTTTAAAATGCTCACTAGAAAGTAATAAATAACATATTAATCTTGATAAAAAACATTACTGAAGTTCAGTTGAAACACTCCCGCTGTACACTTTCTGGTTATGGGGAAGCAACATACAATAGTTTGCTCAACTTAGAAAAAAATAGAAAGGGGACATATTTACTTCAGTTGACCCAAAACACTCTTTCTTTTCACTTTCAAATCATGAGGAAGCACCAATAAGCATTTTAAAATGGTCACAGAAAAACAATATATGTACTTTTTCTCAATAAAAATACATTTTTATTAGAACAGAGCTGAAGCACTTTTTCTTTGTACTTTCTTATTGTGGGAAAGCAATATATATATATATATATATATATATATATATATATATATATATATATATATATGTGTGTGTGTGTGTGTGTGTGTGTGTGTGTGTGTGTGTGTGTGAGTGTGTGTGTGTGTGTGTGTGTGTGTGTGTGTGTGTGTGTGTGTGTGTGTGTGTGTGTGTGTATGTGTATGTGTCTGTATAATTTTAAATGACTGCAAGACAAAAATATACATATATATCTATATCTAACCTCTATATACATATATATATATATATATATATATATATATATATATATATATATATATATATATATATATATATATATAATTTTGCTCAATTAAAAGATATAATGCAAATTTATTACAACTGAGCTGAAATAATCTTACTTTGCTCTTTCTTACCATAGGGAAGCAATTATTCACCAAACTCATGTAAGTAGTGAGGAAGTTCATGAAAAATGTTTCCATAAAGCCAAAATAGTATTATGTTCCAGATTGTTTCAGCATTTTCAGAGAAAGGGGTGATGTGTTTCTGCATTTATTTGAAAGGCTGTGTGGACACCAGTACAGGGACTCAGATTTCTGACATGCAATTCTTCTAGTTAACACAGTGGATTAAGGCTTCAAGTTGTTAATAAACTATTTCCTGTAATACACAGTTTGATTCCCTCATCCTACATTGGCCTACTGTGTACTCTAAGAAAGTCACTTCACCAATCAGTGCTCTGAGATAACAGGGAAATTTGGCTAGGCTCCTCAGCGTTCTCCTGGGCCACAAACCTAGTAACTACCCATGAACATAATTTTATTCTAGTGTACCATGAGAAAATATTACATGCAATAACGAATCATTACAGTAAACATGTTAAGTTTCACTTTGCTTAGACCATCTTTACTGATGAGAATTTGGTCTGGGTGAGAGAAAAACATGAGAAACTGCTTAGAAGCATGTTAGCCTGTGGTTATTGCTAGTACTGGAATTAGACACCAAGAAATGTATTGTTTTAAAAGCTCCAAGTGCACATACTGAATACAGAATAAAAAATAAGTGTAGATTTAATTGGAAAAGAAGAAGGATTAACCACATACATGAAATACTAATGAAATATATGAAAGGCGGCCTCATTCATACGTTTGACAAGAATAAAGACATTAGACGATACAAAGCACATAAAATGCAAGAAAGAACAGTTCTTAATTATGATGGAAATTACATAGAAAATGAAACTCCAAATACTAAGCTTACAAAGCTGAGATATATGTATACACAATATATACACGGGAAAACAAAACAGATGTGTCTGCACCATAGAAAAGTAAAAATGTAGGCAGACTTAGGAAAATCTGTAAAGATTTCTGGCATCCAAACAATGGGCAGCTAAAATTTAAGCCATGTTTGAAAACTGCACAAGCAAGAGTTTTTTTATCATTCAGTTAAACCACTGCCAATTAATTATTGTTTGAGCCTGAAATAAATACACATATAAAACAAGAAAATAAAACTCTATGTTTTAAAAGGAAAAGGAATATTACTGCTGCGCTATCAAACAGAAAATAAACTTAAGCTCATAAAATGTTGAACTTTGTAGACCCCAAAATACATAAGAAATACAAAAGATACTCAGGGATTATAATGTCATTTTTTTTTTCAAAACAGGTTTATTGTTTTAACATATAAGAGAAATATCATAACAATTTTATACAATTAATTAAAAATAGGTATTATTATAATATTCAACAAAACAACTAAAGTATTTACAAAGACATCCACTACAATCAGATCAATTAATTAAACTAAAATACCATGTTATTGAAATTAAAATTTTTTTAACAAATTTTGTAAATTATCCCATACAATATAATAAGATGTTTTTCTATTTGTTCTTGTCCTAATTGTGTTTATTTCCATATGGCACACTATATTCATAACATTTTTAAATTCATTGAATGAAGGAGGTGTATCTGAAATCCAATTTCTAGTTATTATTTTCCTAGCCACTGCTAGAATAGACCATAACAAGGGAAGCTTAACCTTTTAACACTTTGAGGTACAGGTGTGTTGAATAATATAAGAGATTTAGAAATAATGAAATTATCTGTAAAAGAGCCTGCAAAAATTCATTAATTGACTTCCAGTATTCTTTCAATTTTATACAGTCATAAAACATATGAGCCCAGTCAGCATTAATTTCTACATTACATCTCTTACATAAATTATCTTTATTATTTATTTTATTCATCATCAAAGGTGTATAAAAAGATCTATGTAAAAATGTCCATGTATAAAGTCTCCAGACAATGGAAGACATAGTTCTATAAGCAGATTCCAATATATATTGTTTATCTTGTTGATTTGGTGGGTCCTCATTAATAGAAGTGAAATAATTCCAGTATGAATCTACACTGTAAAAAGTTTCTTGTCTGATAATTTTATGTATGTATGAAAGTTTACCTTTATCAGAAACTTTATGTTGTAAATTTAATATCAAGTAATCAATCAGTGTTGGAATAGATTATTTAACTGTTATAGACATTAGATCTATTTTATTAATGAGATGTTGTCTAAAGGTCTGAACCTCTAACCAGCAAGTTTCTCTTAGATCAAATTCTTGTTTTAAGAAATCTAGATTTTTAACTTTATTATCAGATATCAACTGATACCAGTACTTTAGATCATTATCTATAGCTAAATGAGTTCCTTCAGAAGTAGATGACAAAAGCATACCCTGAGTATACATTATAGGGAATACAATAAAATTCCATTCCCTATACTTAGGGTGCATGAATATAAAGTTACGATAACTAATAATAATATTTAATGGGTAACAAACCATATGTTTAGGTGTAATAGGTGAAGTACAAAATTCCTTTAGTAACCATAACATGGAGTTATTTACAATCATATTTTTATGTGTTAAGGAGATTTTCATGAAGGGCATACTAATTAGCTCCCAATAATATTTCCATTTTGTGACATATGACTGATCTATTAATAAAGTAATAACTTTTACAATAGAAGAGATAGTATATAAATTAAAGTCTGGAAAAGAAATACCCCCTTGAGACCAGCTATTAGTATGTTTCTTTAATGCAATCCTAGGTCTATTAGGTGCCCATAGGAAATTTAACATTAGTGTATTCAGTTTCTTGATAATTATTTTTGTAGGTGGAAGTATTATTGATTGTATTAAGTATAAAATCTTGGGGAATATTATCATTTTAATAATTGTAAGTCTCTCCTCCATAGTAAAAACATATTATTCCAGGTATTAAAAAGATTTTGTATATTAAGAAAACAGGTATTATAATTATTATATATAATAGATTTAATATCTTTAGATAGTATTATACCTAAATAAGTTATCTGACCTGAATTGGGTACATATTTAGTAAAATCACTAATGAGAATATTTTTTCGTGTATATATAGGTAGTATTTTAGTTTTTCTTCATTGAATATTAAACCAGAAATACTTTTAAAATTCATCATGTTATCAAATAGAGACTGCATAGAAGAATTAGATCCTGTTGATGTAATTAGAACATCATCTGCGAAAAGTTGAATTTTGGATGTTGTATTTTCATCTATTTCAAAACCCTCTATGTCAGTACTGTTTCTGATCAAATTAGCCCAAGGCTCCATTACTAAAGTGAATAATAGTGGAGAAAGTGGACATCCTTGTTTTGTACCTATAAGAATGGGTATTTTTTGTGAAACATATGTTCCTACCTTAATATAAGCCAACGTTCCTTTGTATAAATGCTCAATTAGATTTACAAATGCATCTGAGAAGTTTGTGCACTTCATTAAGGTAAACAGATAGTCCCAACTTACTGAATCAAATGCTAAACTTATATCAAGACTAATAAGTGTTAAATCTTTCTTTTTCCTATTTGCAAAATCTATTAATGTTAAAGTTCTTCTTATATTATCAAAAGTATTTCTATTTACAATGAAGCCTGTCTGACCTATATCTATAATGCCGGGAATGATTGTCTTCAATCTATCAGCAAAGATATTCATAAACATTTTATAATCAACATTAAGTAATGAGATGGGCCGATATGAAGAACATCTAGTTGGATCTTTATTAGGTTTTTAAATTGGCAAATAAATGTATATTGCCAAGATGGGGGTTATTAACTCAGTTTGGGCCAAAATAAAACCTTATGTATTAATGAATATGTACTTTTAGAAAGGATTTTATATATCTCTGGTATAATACCATCATTACCCGGTGCTTTGTTTGATTTAAGCTTATTTATTTGTGTAATAACTTCTGTATATGAAATACTCTTGTCCAATAGTTTAATCTGTTGTTTATTAAGCTTTTTATTCATGTTTGTGGTTATAAACTCCTTTATTTTATCTTTAGGTTCCATGTTAATGTTATTATGGTTAATTTTGTGAAAGTGATTTCTAAATTCATCTAGTATTTCTGGTATACTAGAAACATTCTTCTTTTTCCTTAGAGAAAAGATTTCTTTGATGTGGTTTTGTTTATTCAACCTTTTTGTTTTATTTTTAAGTCTATGTAAGTATTTGGGGCTTATTGAATAAGACAAAAACTTGTATTTCTCTAAAGTTATTTTTAACTTTATGAGTTAAAATTTCTTTGTATTTCTCATTTAGTTTGTTTATTTCTTCAATAACTTTCTTGTCCATAATATTTTCTTTATTATTATGTTTATAAGAGTCTAATTTACTTTGAATATCTAACAATTCCTTATCCCAAGATTTACTTTTATTATTATACCATCTGATACTTTGTCCATATAGATATGATTTTAAGGCATCCCAAACATAAACAATAGAGACTTCAGGAGTATTATTTATGTCTAAAAAATGTTTTACTTCTGAAAGTATATATTCTTTATAGTCTTTTAGTTGAGTTAAGTATGCTGGTA